>NW_028187155.1:1285623-1286986 GCF_003343005.1 Rhea americana | reverse complement strand
GGCCGGGGCGGGAGGGAGCAGCAGGGTTTGTAGCAGCAACTGCCGCCGTTCCCCAGGCCGCAGCGAGCAGGAGTCCGACGCCTTTGAACCCTCCCGGACCCACAGCGGAAGCCGGGGGAAGACTTTTTGTTGAAAACAAGGCTCTGCTCTGCTCTTCCCCTTCCCGGGCTCGTGGGAGCTCCGGAGCTGAACAGAGAGGATCCTTGTCCTCTGGGCTGCCCCGGGGCAGCTCGAGGGCAGGCTGGAAACGGCGCCGCGGCTTGGGGACGTCGCGCTGCTGCCAAAACGCCGAGCAGCAGCCGAGGTGCCGGGACCCTCTGCCTGCAGGCTCGGGCAGGCGGCGTTGCATCAGCGTCTGGCCTCACCGGGGCAGGTTTTTCTCGTCCAAAAGCCTCAGGACCCTTTGGATTTTTTTTTTTTTTTTTTAAAAAGGTTAATCTCCTTCTGCGTGGCTGGTGACGTGCTGTCGGCAGCCGCGGCGAGGATCTCACCCCGTTGGGAGGGCTCTGCTCCGATTCTCGTGGCCGCCCGCTCTGCAGGACGCGGCTGGGCTTCGCAAGAGACGTTTTTTAGCCAGGGTTTGCACGCGACGAGAGGGGCCCGGCCTCGTCCCCGCGTGCCTTTTCCGTGCCGTGTCCCAGCGGGGTTTGGCCCGGAGGGCAGCGCTGGCGCAGGGCAGGCCGAGGCAGAGCCGAGCGCCGGCGCTCCCCGCRCAGCCGCCCTCCCCGGGGCCGCGGCGCCTCCGTGGCTCCGTGCGGCCTCTCCGCCTTCGCAGGGTTTCCGCAGGGCTCCGCGGAGGTGCCGGGCGCYGCAGGCGGGTTCCTCCTCCGCGGCTTCACCTCCTTGCCCGGAGCGGGGATGCGGCGGGGCTCCGCGGTGCTGCAACGCTCCGTGCAAAGCGAGCCCACCAAACTTTCTGGGTCTGGGTCTTGCAAAACCTTGTCTTTAAAAGAAAGAAAGAAAGAAAAAAATAAGACTGTATTTGGGGGAGCAGCTGGGACGAGAGTGCGGCACGGCCCCGCGGCACCGGCCCCGTCTCGGTGCCTTTCCCGGCGGCGTTGCCGGACTCGGGAGCCACGGCCCCGTGGTCGGCGGCAGCCCTGCTCCGGCTCCGGCCTGCRGACCGAGCGCCGTCCGACCGGGAGCGGGCGAAGCGTCGGCTCGGGGCCCCGCTCGCCTGGCRGCCGGCCCCGGCCGTCCTTCCTCCGCTCCGTGCCGACGGCCCGGGGAGCGAGGCGGTGCTGCGGCGGGATTCGGGCTCTGCCACCTGTTGCAAGCCCCGGAGCGGGAGCCGGAGCCGTCGGTCGGGGCCTCGTTAGCCAGGTAGTCGTTAGCACAGGGCATGGGCCGGCCCTGACGGTGC
>NW_028187155.1:1283361-1284422 GCF_003343005.1 Rhea americana | reverse complement strand
ACCGGCCCCGCCGAGGGACCCCGACGGCACGGCCGCCTCGGCCCGGGTAAGGGGGCGGTTCGGGGGGCGTCCGGCGCGCGGGCAGCGCTGGGGGCCTTCGGGCAAGCGTCGGCCTCGCGTTCGGGGTGCTGGCGCGTGCGTCCTCCCGCCTCCCCGCCGGCCGCCGTCTCGCAGACGTTCGCTCCCCTCCTCGGAGAGAAGCTCGGTGGTGCTGGGGGAGCCGTCGGCGATTCCCGGTCCGCCCCCCGCCTCGCGCCCCGTGGCCGGGCAGCCCCGGGCACGCATCCCACCCCGAGGAGCTCTCGTCCCCGGGGACGTGTTTCGGGAAGGAGGCCGGAGCGCCCAGCCCGGTTCCTGCCGCGGCTACAAAGACGGGAAGCGGCTCAGATGCGACTTGGGCCGACTCGCCGTGCCCGGCCCCTCCGCGGCTGCCCTCGGGCTCGTGGCCCGGCTCCGTGGGCTCCTGGCCGCGCCGGGTTGCGTGTTGGGAAGCGCGGGATGGGCTCGGCGCCCTCCCAGCCGGCCCCCGGGCCGCACTTGCTGCAGCTCGACATACGGAGGGGATTTAGCAGAGGAAAGAGGCTTAGGGCGAGGATTAGGGTTGCGTGGGGCTCTGCTGGCGGGGATGCCACCGGGACGCGGGTCTCCCCCCGGGCGGCCGCCGCTCTCGGGCCGGGCGTCCGAGGGGTGATCTCCATCCTGGAGAAGAGGGGGAGGCCCTGGGACAGCCCCTGCCTGCTGGCGGCACCCGGGGGTGGGGCTCCGGCAGCCGAGAGCCCGCGACGCCGTCCCGCGGGAGTCCTGGCACCCTGCCCTCACCGAGGCCTCGGTGCGGCCCCATCAGCGGCACCGGGGTGCCCGCGGCGCGGGAGGCAAAGCGCGGGATGGCCCGGGGTCTCGCAGGGCTTCGCTGGGGTCCGGAGCGGACGTGGGGCAGCGCAGCCGGGAGAGCAGGCTCGGGACGATCCCCGGAGCGGATCTGCATCCCGGCACGGCTCCGTCCGCTGCCCTGGATTTGCCCCTCCCTGCCCGCCGGCGTCCCAGGCGTTCCCCTCCTCTCC
>NW_028187155.1:1276227-1277331 GCF_003343005.1 Rhea americana | reverse complement strand
CCGGGGGGGCCGGGCCGGGGGGGCCGGGCAGCCCCCGGAGCAGCGCTCGGCCTGGCCGCGGGTGCCTGTCCCCGCTGTCGGGATGCGGCCGGGACGGGGGGGGGGCCGTGGGGGTGCCCGGAGGGGGAGCCGCCAGCATGCAGCAGGGCGTCGTGGGGGGCACTTGGGGGGCGATGCTGCGTCTTCCTCCCCCCGCACCCCCCCGGTGCCTTGGTGCCGGCGGGGGGGTCGGGGCCGCGGCGGGAGGGCGCCGCGGGTCCTCCCTCTCTCAGGCCCGCGCGCGCCGCCGATCCGGCCAGCTGTTCTCCCCGGGGAGCCCGCGGGCGGACAACGGGGCTGTGTTCGGGAGCCAGCGCTTGGCCCTGGCCCCGCAGCCGCCCCCCCTCGGAGGGGAGCTGGGCCCCCCCCGGCACCAGCAGCTGCGGAGGGGCCCGGCCCCACCACCACCAGCCCGGCTGCCGGGAGCACCGCGGGGGCTCCRGCGGGGACCCGCCGCCCCGGCCAGGGCTTCGGGCTGTGCCGGCTGGGCGGCGGGGCCGTTTGCCGGGCGAGAAGCGTCCCCGCCGGCCTGGTTTCCCCGCGGGCGGATGCTGATGCGGTTGCCGTGCCCGTCACCGTGGTGTCTGTGCCTGGCGCTTAGGAGACTGCCGAGCCCTTCGGGAGCCAGAGGGCCGGATGTGCCTCCCACCTCGCTTAACGGGGTAAACTGAGGCCCGGCAGCTTTTCCCAAGGCCGGAGCGAGTTTCCATGGAAATGGGCCCCGGGAGCCCGGTCTCCCAGGCAGTGCAGCTGCCGGAGCGAGATGCCGCCGAACAACAGAGAAAGCAGCACATTGATCGCGGCCCGGCCCCCTGGGCTCCGATCCCAGCGCCGCGCGGAGCCGGGCCAGCGCGCAGCTAAAATAAACCCTCCTGGGAAGGAGGCCGGGCCGGGGATCGATCCCCGGGGCCGGGGCGGGGGGCAGCGGAGCCGCGGCGGGGGGACCGTGCCGGGCGGCGGCCAGGGCGCCGGAGACGGAGGGGGCCGAATCCCGGGAGGAAGCGGGCGCTGCAGCCCGCCGTCGGAGCCGACCGCCGGGCCGCCGGTCGGAAAACCTCCGCCGCG
>NW_028187155.1:1268089-1275975 GCF_003343005.1 Rhea americana | reverse complement strand
CGACGGGAAGGAGGGGGAGAGCGACAGCCCGCGTCCTGCCCGCCGGCGCCGCGGGGACGCCGCCGGCCCCCGCGCCGCGCCGAGCCCTCCCCGCGCTGTGCGGGGACGACGACGACAACGAGGAGGAGGAGGAGGAGGAGGAGGAGGAGGTCGCGGTCGGCCGGTGCAGCCGGGCGCGGGGCTCTGCGGCACCCTCGGCGGGGACGGGGACGGGGCAGCGGCGCAGGGGCAGGGTCCCCCAGCGGAGAGCGAGCAGGATGCGACGCTTCGAGGCTTTGCGCCGTTCCTTCCCCTTCCTGGCCCGTTTCCGCGTCTACCGAGTAAGTGCCGCCCCGGGAGCCCCCGGACCCCCGCCCGGGCCGTGCCGCCGCCGCGGCACCGTGTCCCCCACCCCGGCCYGGCCCGGGTGCCCATGGGCACCGGCCGTCTCCCCGCCGCGGGGGTGCTGGAGGCCGGCGGCTCCTTCCACCCCGGCTGTCCCTGTGCCCAGCCGCTTGCTGCGCCCACCGTATTTTTAGCCTGTAATTGGCAGTGGCGCGGCCGGGACCCGAGGGCGGCGGGGAGGGCGACGAAGGCCACGTCGTCTCCCCGAGGAGAGGGTGGAGGTGGCTCCGCAGCACCGGGCGCTGCCCCGCTCTGGGTTTGGGTTTGGGGGGTAAGTGTGGGGGGGAGGCGCGTGCCGTCTCCCGCGAGGTCCCAGCCTCTGCTCCCGCGCTCGGAGGTGGGAGGCAGAGCTGACGCCCCCTTCCCGGAAAGGCAGGGGGTCCGGCGGGGAGGGGAGGCGGGGGTGCGAGGTGGCACGGGGCATGTTTGGGGGGGGCACAGAGAACCCAGGGTCGAGGCTTGGCCCCGTCTGGCGAGGCGCGGGGTGATGCCGCGGTGCCCTGAGCCCTCGTTCCCCGCACCCTCACCACCCTGCGTCCCTGTCTGTGCCCTCCTTGTGGCCACCCAGCGCGGTGCCACCCCCTCCCCGCCGTGGCAGCAGGGACCTGCTGCAGGTGGCGGTGCTGAGATGCTTGTCCTCCCCCGGGGACAGCTGCCGCCTCCGCTGTCCTCCGGGCAGGGCCCAGCCGGGCAAAGGGAGCCAGGACCCTGGTGGGCACAGTGCCAGGCGCAGGGTGCCCCTTGCACGTGCGTGGTGCCCGGGTGCCGGGCGCCCCTTGAGCGTGCATGGTGCCGGGGCGTGCAGCGCTCCTTGGCTGGGGCTGCCGGCCGCATCCGTCCCGTGCCCGGAGGTTGTGCCGCCTTCTCCGTCCCTGGCACCGCTGCCYGGGGACCGGAGCAGGCAGGATGGGCTGGTGTTTTACCGGGGCTGTGGGCACAACAGGGCAGAGCTGGACTTCCTACTCTTCCCCACGGGTCTTGCTGGTGAGGAGAAGAGCCCACGTCTCTCCTGGCTGCCCCGGGGGGTTGGGAACAGGCTCTGCGCATCCCTCCTGGTCGCATCCCTCGCGCCCCTGGCTCCCTCCTTGGCAGTGCCCGTCCTGCCTCTCCCCGCAGGCGTGCAGGGTCTAGTCTTGGCTCCCAGCCCCTTTGGGCCATGGACGTCTCTTCAGAGCAGGACAGGACTCGGCCCTTGGGGACACTTGGGAGCCGCTAACCCCGCCGGTATCCCTACAGAAGCTGAGCTGTAGCATGCAGTCGGAAGAGGGCACGGACTGGCTGCTCGAACTGCTCACCGAACTGCAGCTGCAGCAGTACTTCCTGCGCATCCGGGACGAGCTGAACGTCACCCGCCTCTCCCACTTCGAGTACGTCAAAAATGAGGATCTGGAGAAGATCGGCATGGGCCGCCCTGGTGCGTATATCCCTCCGAAACCTCTCCTCRTACCCATCTGGCTACACGCCAGCCTTGGGGGAGCCCAGGCAAACATGCAGCCCAGTGGGCTGGAGAGCTCTTCGTCCAGGGAGGGTTCAGGGCAGAGGTGCTGGAGAACATGGGGTCCTCCTCTGGTGTGCTGGGTTGGTGATGGTCCCTGTGTCCCTGCAGGCCAGCGGCGGCTGTGGGAGGCAGTGAAGCGGAGGAAGGCCATGTGCAAGCGYAAATCGTGGATGAGCAAGGTACAGCTGGAAGAGGGACATCCAGGGCAGGGGGAGCTTGGCGGGGAAACTGAGGAACACCRGAGGACCAGGACGGGCTTGGTGCCGTGCAAAGAGATGGTGGGAGCTGGGATCCTGGCTCCAGCCCAAATACGACATGTTTGTGTGCAGTTAAGCCCCTCTCTTCCACCTACTTCCCACATGGTTCCCTTGGCCTTCTGCCGGTGCCTCCACCCCCTTGCCGTGGGTCCCGTGGGACGAAGGGCGGGCCCTGTCCCCAGGGGCAGGCAGGGAGTGGGGCACGAGTCCCTGGCCTGTGTCCTGCCTCCTGCATGACCCTGCCTGGCCCAGTACAGGGTCTTGGGTAACTTCCCAGCTAAGGATGAGCCTGCCACTCCGTCAGGCAGGAAATTCATTCCCTTTGCGTGATTTGCCTCTTCCAGGAAACTCCTTCAGAGCTAATTAGCAACAGAGCCCACGTCTCGCCCCAGCCAGCCCTCTGGGCAGCGAGTGGTGGCGTCCCTGCTGTCCTCCTCRTGGGGTACCACATGCCAAGGCCGAGCTTGCGCGGCCCCCGGGGACTGGCGCTGCCAGCACCCAGCCCRCCCGCGGCACCGGCAGTGCCCGGGCCCTGCCCCTGCAGCAGAGGTGGGAGCCGAGTGCCTGCCGGGCTGGGGCACGTCAGGGCAGCAGACCCCAAGATGTGCACTCTTACCTCTGATGCTTAGACCTTCCCTCTCAGCAGTTTTCCCCGTCGCTGACCCATCCAAATCTAGTGATGCTGCCACCTCAGCACCCTGGGCACCTCTACCTTGCACCCCCAGACGCCCATCCGCTTGCCAGCTGGGCTTTGGTTTCTGGCCTCTCCCTTTCGTGACTCATCTGGGCTGAGCCGTGGCCGGGATGGGCTTTTAATAGAAGGCGACTCAGCCTAGCGCTGGGCAGAGAAATGCCAGCTCCCACCCCGGCCACATGCCTGGCCCGGCCCCTGCGTGGGGAGCGGCTGCCCCAGCTGCAAGCCTGTGGTGGGGTTCAGGGCTGTGAAGAGCCTCCCTGGCCACACAGCACAAGGTCAGTTCCTGCCAGTTGCTCTGAGAGGCTGATGGTGGAGCGAGAAGATGGAGAGCCCATCCCTGTCCCCTCCGGGCTGGCAAGGCAGCCTGGGCRGTAGGGCCAGGGAGCCGGCGTGGGGGTGGCAGGGCATGCATGGTGAGAAGGGATGTCTCACCATGCTCAGCCCAAGCTGGAGGTTTCTCCCAGCTTGGTGCCCAGGCACATCTCGTGGCTACAGCCTGGTCGAGGAGTACCCAGGGCCCTCTAGCTACCGAGCTGGTTCACCAGGGCTTCTAGAGACCTGCCATTTAGCCATCCRTGTGGGGCACGTGCTCTGCAGGGCCACTGCAAGAGGCGTAGTCCAAAGGCAGCTGCTTCCCTTAGTCCATCCTGCATTGCAGCTCACCTTGCAGCCAGCCTGCGGAGAAACGGAGCCTGGTAGTGCAGCCAGCCTGCCCTGTGGAAGCACCAAGTGTGTGTGGGGGGGTCATCATTAGGTTCCAGAGTGTACAGCCTGAGCAAGATGTTCTAGTACTACTCACCTGCAGAACCAAAGCGACAGATAGGATGGCCTGTTGGTGTGTCGTGTTTGCCCAGCCCCAGAGGAGCGCGGGCAGCTGTTGCCGTTACAGGGAGGGGAAACTGAGGTGTTTCCCTGACCACTAGTCTGCTGCTGCCAGTCCATTCCCCATGAGTGCGAGGAGTTGAGGGTCCCTGGGTATCTCTGCATCTCATATGCCTCCGCACCTCATAGGTGTTCAGTGGGAAGCGCCCCGAGTCAGAGCTGCCACCCCAGCCCCAGAGCACCTTCCGCAAGCCGTCCACGCCACCCCCGCTGGAAGCTAGCGGCCAGCACTCCCTGACCTGCCTCATCAGGGAGAGGGACCTCTCGCTCTTTGAGAAGCTGGGTGATGGCTCCTTTGGTGTCGTGCGCCGTGGCGAGTGGTGCACACCAGCCGGCAAGACGGTAAGAGGCTGCAGCAAAGCCCCTTGTCCTGGGGCTGGTGCTGCTTGCGGTGGGAGAAGCGGGCATGAGACCACCTGTGGTCTGGATGAGGGTTCCTGGAGGAAGACGCTTTGGGAGACCCTCAGGAACATATCTGCCCCACTTTGTGGCTCATCCCTTTTTTGACCTTAGCTCAATGTGGCAGTGAAATGTCTCAAGACGGACATGCTGAGCCAGCCGGAGGTGCTGGATGACTTCATCCGCGAGGTGAATGCAATGCACTCCCTGGATCACAAGAACCTCATCCGGCTCTACGGCGTGGTGCTCTCCCACCCCATGAAGATGGTGAGTCCAGGGTACCTGCAGAGGGGAACAGCTGGACTCCCACTCCTGGAAACGGGRCTGACCCTGGCCCCCAAATACGCCTGAGCCATAACTGCCCCTGCCACACCATGGAACTGCCGCTGCCCACCGAGCCGGGCTCCTAGGGCAGCGATCACATGCCGTGGGGCAAACTGAGCCATGGGGCAAAYGGGCTCTCTTCCCTGGGCCCTCCCCAAGGACTGCCAGACCAGGGGCTCAAGGGGCTGGAAACCMGTCTGAACTGGGGTTTTCCTTGATCTGACCAACCTGTCTTCTCTCTGTGGCCCAGGTGACGGAGCTGGCCCCTCTGGGCTCTCTCCTGGACCGTCTACGGAAGAACCAGGGCCATTTCCTCATCTCCACGCTGTGCCAGTACGCCATTCAGGTGGCCAAGGGCATGGCCTACTTGGAGTCGAAGCGCTTCATCCATCGTGACCTGGCTGCCCGCAACATCCTGCTGGCCTCCAACGAGCAGGTCAAGATTGGGGACTTTGGGCTCATGCGGGCCCTGCCCAAAAATGACGACCACTACGTGATGCAGGAGCACCGCAAGGTGCCCTTTGCCTGGTGAGCCTGGTCCAGGGGACCCTGGGGGCAGCACCCTGGAGCCCCCAGTGCCTTGTGGGGAGAGCAAGGGGTTCTGTGCCTAGCCCCTCTTGACACCCATCTCCCTCCCCGGGCAGGTGTGCTCCCGAGAGCCTGAAGACACGCACCTTTTCCCATGCCAGCGACACCTGGATGTTTGGGGTGACGCTTTGGGAGATGTTCACCTACGGGCAGGAGCCCTGGATTGGCCTCAATGGCAGCCAGGTGGGCAGTGTGGCGGGTGCCATCATCGGAGCCCTCCCATGGACCTGGCAGCACCAAGCCTTGTCTGGGGAGGGCAGTGGTGGGGGCTCAGGGTCTGGGCTGCTCCACATCSACTCCCTAGCTCTCCTGACTCTGCCTCCTCGGGAGGTCCTGCCCCGATGCAGTCCCCAGCGAGGGCCCAGGAGGCTGCGCAGGCTCTCAGTATGGAGCCACCATCACCATCGTCTTTGACAGTGGGGTCTCAGCCCCGCCACGTGGGGCAGGGCTGACGGTGTTGCTTGCCCCACAGATCCTCCACAAGATAGACAAGGAGGGAGAGCGGCTGCCGCGGCCTGAGGACTGTCCCCAGGACATCTACAACGTCATGCTGCAGTGCTGGGCGCACAAGCCCGAGGACCGGCCGACCTTTGTGGCCCTGCGGGACTTCCTGGTCGAGGTAGACGGGCAGGGAGATCGTCAGGGGACTCTCCCTGGGGAGAGGTGCAGCAGCCCTGGGGGCCCCCTCCCGCCAGCACTGCCTGAGYGGGGGCAGAGTTAAGGCTGTTATCAAGCTGGGAGGTAGTAGTTAATTTTAGGGGTGTGGGCCACCAGCTGGGGGTGGTGGCACTCTCTCGTGCCCGTTGCCCAGGCTCCCCTGCCCCACATCCCCCGCTGTCTTGGCCACAGGGCTAGGACTTGGCCCCCAGACAAGGTACGTGGGGGGCAGCATCCCGTGTCCTCACCCCTGCGCTCCCCGCCAGGCCCAGCCCACCGACATGAGAGCGCTGCAGGACTTCGAGGAGCCCGACAAGCTGCACATCGAGATGAACGATATCATCACGGTCATCGAGGGCAGGTACCGTACGGGGGGGCCCTGCCCCGGCCCCGCGGAGATCCGCCCCTCGGAGCGGGCACCGGCTGCCAGCCTGCACGGGATGGGGGACGGGGGGCCCCAAGCATGGGGGTGCCGGGGGCCACGGGCTCTGGCAGAGCTGTGGGGAGCGGGGACATGAGCAAGGTCGAGGGGCTTTTCCAAGCCCGTCCGGCAGGTCTGGCCGCGTCCCCCGCAGACGGGCAGAGCCTGGCAGAGGGTTTGCAGATCCCCACCCACCCACCCACCCCGGCGCAGGCGGCACGGCCGTGCCGGCGGCGCCGGGCTGCCCGGGCCGTCTGCCCCCGCTGACTCACCCCAGGGCGCTTGTCGGCTTGCCCCGGCCTTGCCCCGAGAAAACGCCTGCCAGGCAGCTGCGCGCCCCGGGGCCGCTCCCTGCTGATAGCGGCGGGGACGTGCCACCGGCGCCGTCACCCGCCCGGGAGGGACACCYGGGGCTCGGGGCTGCAGCGGGCTGACCTCGCTCCCCCTCCGCCGCCGGCTTCGTGTAGGGCTCCTCCGGGGCAGGGCAGCCCCTCCATCGCCCTGCGGCCCCCCCAGGGCCCTCGCGGACCCTCGGCACCGAGCTGGGGGGCCCTTCTGTCCCCGGATCCCCGCTGCAGGAGCGTAACCTCACCCCRAAGGTCCCTGTCCCCCTGCAAACCGTATCGCACTGGCGGGGAACGGAGAGGGGAGCAGCACCTCCTGCGGGGGGGCACCGGGAAGCCCTGGGGCTTGCAGTGCCCACGTGCCGGGCACCTGGGTGCCCTCCAGCCCCGGGCAGGAGAGGAGAAAGGTGCTCTCCGCCCCCTTTCTCCCCTCTTCCCGCTCCCCGGGGCAGGATCCCTGCGTTTAGTCACAACCCGGAGGTGAATCAGGCCGGATTTGTGTGTCTGGAGGGACCAGCTTTCTCCCCGGCCGCCGATGACTCTTGCCCAGGGTCTGACGGTTTAATTGCAGGGAGGGGAGGGGAGGGGAAGGGAAGCGCGGCCTCGGCGGCGCGAGGGAGGGAAGCGGAGGCGGAGGCGGGCGGCCGCGGCGCTGGCTGAACCAGTGCGCGCACATCGTCCCGCTTGCATCACGGGCCGGGCGGCGCGGCGGGCTCGGGGGGCCCCGTCCCGTCCCGGCACCCGCGCCACACTCCGGCCTGCGCCGGGGCGGGGGACGGAGCAGGGGGGTTGGCACGGAGCGGGGAGCGGGGGGGGATCCAGCTGCGCTGGGTTTGCACGGGGCTGGGGTCGGCGCGGGGCTGCGCCGGGGCAGGGGCTGGGCGCGGGGGGAGCCGTGGGTGCCGCGCTCGGGCTCCTCGCTGCCTGCGGGAGCCCAGCGCAGAGCCTCCCCTGCCTCAGTTTCCCCAGGGCAATGGGGCCGCTGGCCTGGGGCATCCCCCACCCACCGTCACGCTGCCCTGCTGGGGGCTGGCGGGCGCCTTTTGGGGGGAGCGGGTCTGAGCAGGCGCCTTCGGGACTGGRGTGGCAGCCGGAGATGCGCCCGGGGCTGCACGGCGCACCGGCGGGGGGCGAGCGGGCAGGAGCGCCCCAAAGCGGGGTCAGGCTGGTTCGCTAGCCCCGGCTTTCCCCCCGTGCCTCAGTTTCCCCAGCAGAGCAGCTCCCCTGTGCTGTGCTCACGGCAGGGGCATTCGGGCCGGTGCTGCATTGGGGTGGGGGTGGGGGCTCGAACCGGGGGACACGTCCAGCCCCGGCGAAGCCACCTGGGGTGCCGTGACCCCCCCCCACCTCGTCCCCGCCGCCCCGTCTCAAGCCCCTGCGCGTCGTTACTGCAAGCGCTGGGCGTGCGTGCGGGTGCGTGGGCAGAGGAAGAGGG
>NW_028187155.1:1212115-1267502 GCF_003343005.1 Rhea americana | reverse complement strand
CAGCCGCTCAAAAACAGCTTCATCCACACGGGCCATGGAGACACCAACCCGCAGCAGTGCTGGGGGTTTCCCGATAAAATCGACGAGTAAGAACCSCGCCGCCTTCTCCGCGTCCCCCCGCGGCTGCGCCCGCCCGCTATCCCCCCTCGCCTCCTCTCGCTAACGGGGCCGCAGGGCCGCGCTCGAGCGAGGCCGTCGCGCTCCTGCGAGCCTCTCCGGCCGCCGCCGCGGGCTTTTGGCGCGGGAGAGCGGCCCCCGGGCTCGTCCTCAGGGTGCACCGAGGCCCCTGCGCTGACTCCTCGGCTCGCGGACCGGGGTGGTGGTGGGGAGCCGGGGCGCAGCCTGGCCGCCTGCTTTTAATTGCCTGTGTCCTTTTAGAAAGCCAAAACAAATCAAATCCTGCAGAAAGAACCTTTCCGCCCCCCCCAACCCTGCGCTCCACGCGTTTGGGGTAGGAGGGCTGTTTTGGGGGTGGGAGAACACGATTTCAAAGCCTGGAAAGACCCCGTTGGGCAGAGCCAGCACCTCCGCCCAGCTCGGAGGGTCCCTTGGGACATAGATCCGCTTGGGACCCCAGCCCTGGGGTGTCCCCCCAGCTCTGCCAGTGCCCTTGGTCCCAGCCTGCCCCCCCCCCCATGGATCCCCCTGGCATCCTGTGCTGTGGGCTGTCTCCTCCCCGCCCCGGGGCGGCTGTGCCCACGGCCCTGGGCGCGCTTGCCGAGCCGCCGCGCGCACGGAGCCGGCTCGTGCCCCGGCAGGCCTCCCCGCGCCCCGCTGCGTGGGCACGGGCCCCGGGTACGTGCCGTGCGGGCCGGGGAGAACGCACCGAGCTCGGCACGTGCCCAGGCCCCGGGGCCGCCACGGCCCCCGTCAGCTCCCCATCTCGCCTCGGCGGGCTTGCGACGGCTCGCCCGGGCCTCCCGCCGCGCTGCGCCCCGGCACCGCTCCCCGGCCGCGGCGCGGAGCACCGGGGTGCCGTACCCCGGGCACGGCGTCCTGGCCCAGCGCCCGGGGTGTTGCACCCCAATGCAGCGCCCCGGCGCAGCGCTCTGGGTACGGCACGCAGGGCACGGCCCTGCGCTGGACCTGGAGCAGGGCCGGGGGATGCCGGGGCAGCCCCAGGGTCCGCACAGCAGAGCCCCGACGGCGGAAGGCCCCTGGGGCGCAGCGCCCCGTCCCCTGGAGCCCACCAGTCCCGGGGTCGGTGCTCGCCGCGGGTTGTGCCTCCTCTTGCCCCCGCCTGGGCCTGCCCACCGGGCCTGTGGTGCTTGGCAGAGGGATCTCTGGGGCCTTCTGCGCCTCATCCTTTGCCCCATCCCATGGGTGAGGGGCCAGGACACGGTTCTCCCGGGAGCCGTCTGCCGGAGGCAGCGGCAAGCGGCCCGTGGGTGTGAGCGCGCGTTGGGCGTCCGGGGGCAAGGGGGCCGTGCACAGTGCTGGTGCCCAGCCTGTCTCTCCTCTCCGCCGGCAGGCTGTACCTGGGAAATCCCATGGACCCTCCCGACGTTCTAGGTGTGGACTTGACTGCTGCCAGACCCACTCAGCTTCCAGGAAGGGCTAAAAGTAAGTGATTTTCTCYCCCTTCGTCTCTAGCCCACTAGCTACACGGGGCTGCGCTAAGCTCAGTCTCCTCTCTGCACCAGGGGCTGTGCCATGATGCCTGGGTGAGGGGCAGGACTAGCCTGCACTGATTTGCTGTCCCATCTGTCCTTTCTGCTCTGTCTCTTGCTGCCACTCGCTTTTYGGAGACCCGGGGGCACGGGCTTTTGGAGGGGCTGGGGTGCCGGGGTGCCGGCAGGACTGGCTGTGCTGTCACCCAGCCTAGCAGCRTCCCCCAGCTCGGGCCCCTCGCGGGCTTGGCCAGCGCAGCAACCTCCACCTCGTTGTCACTCGTAGCGCTGGGACAGGCCCCTCGTCCCCTCCAAGCCTCCCTGGTGAGGGCTCCCCATCACGGGGGACCTCAGCTAACCAGCGCGSTCAGAGCCGCAGGCTCCCAGGGAGGACAAGGAGTTTAGACACCACAGATGTGCTTCCAGCCCCCAAACACGCAAAMCGGGGGGCTGCCAACAGCATCTGCCCCACGCCCACGTCTCCCACCAGGCCCCCGCAGCCGAGGCCGGTGGAGGGACGAAGCATGCGCCGCTCTCACACTAAGCGCCTTGGCTCCTCGCTTGCTTCGCGCACTAACCCCGCGTCTCCCCTCCTCTCGGGCTCTCTCTTCTCCYGCAGGGCAGCCGCCTCCGCGCCCGCCTCAGCCTGCCATCCTGCTTACGAGTAAGTGGGGCTGTTCTGGGAGCCGCCAGCCCTGCTCGTGCCCCCTCTGTTCTCTCTTAGCTCCTTTCTTCCAAGGTACTCGGGGTGTGCTGTGTGCTTCTCGCCCGGGGCGGCCCGCTCCCCGCTCCGCTCCGCTCGGCACCGCGCGGGAGACGTGGCCAGGCCCCCGACGGATGATGGCACCATCTTGCTCTCCCTAGGGACATGTCCGCTGCCGAGTGCCAAACCCAGGGCAAGGCCCAAGTGAGGTGGTCCCTTCATTAGGTTTGGCCTCAGGGAGATGGTGCCACCCTTGCTACATGCCAAATCTCACTGCAGACATATCCAAGCTCTTGGCCCTCCTCAAACATCTCCCGTGGAGGGACCGATGGGGACTAACTGCTCCAAGGTGTTACCTGCTGCCGGTACTAACCCAGGTGCCATGTGGGGCTGAGTTGCCCCTAGGCCMGGGCATGGCTGTGGCATGAGCATGCACCGAGGGCGAGGGGGCAATCAGTGGCTGTGTGTGATGTGGATGGAGAGGCGTGGAGCCGAGCTAAGTGGGGGCCTGGGTCCCCCAAGCCGTGGCACGAAAGGTAGAGGTAGCCCTGGGGCAGATCCTGCCCCAGGAGCAGCAGGGCAGGAAGGTGGCAGCCTTACAGCCAAGGGGGCGAAGATGAGAGCAGAGCAAGGAGATGCCCAGGTGGACGTGCTGTGGGGCTGGACGAGTGTTCTGCTTGCTTTAAAGATTGTAATCGGGGTCTTGGGGGCGGAGATGCTCCCCCACACCCATCATGCCCCCAGTGCTAGAGTCACCTCTGAGGAGGACYGTGCCCTCCTGCCACTTCAAGGGAGGCAGGGCACATGGGATGGGGATCCTGAGGGGTTACAGGGCCTGGCGGCACTCTCACCASGCTCTCTGTCACGTCCTAGAGCCCTCCTACGACCCCGTCAGCGAGGAAGACGACGGGCTGTCCGCAGGCCTCCGGAAGCTCTGCCTGAAGAAGCCGGGCCCAGGGAAGGGACTGCGGCTGGCGAAGCCCTCRGCCCGAGTGTCGGGCACCAAGGTGGGCGAGCGACAGCCCGGCCAGCCACCGAGCGAGGGTCCGGCAGGCGGCGAGGTGACGCTGATTGACTTCGGGGAGGAGGTACCCCCGCTGAGCCCCTCGCCCGTGGGGGAGCTCACCGCTCCCTCGCTCGCCAAGCTGGCCATGGAGGCCTTCTCACTGCTGGACAAGACCCCACCGCAGAGTCCCACGCGGGCCCTGCCCCGGCCCCTCCACCCCACACCCGTGGTGGACTGGGATGCTCGGCCTTTGCCCCCGCCGCCGGCCTACGATGAYGTGGCGCAGGATGAGGATGACTTTGAGGTGTGCTCCATCAACAGCCCCCCGGGGCGGCGAGGCAGCCGTGCAGGACTGTCCAAAGCTCGGGAGCGAGGCGAGACCAACTACGGCTTTGTAGACGAGGGCGAGAGGGCTGTGGTGCTGGAGGACAACCTSTTTCTGCCCCCTAAGGAGGTCAAGCAGCCCAGCCTGACACAGACCACTGARATCTTTGAGGAGCTGCAGCAGGAGTGCATGAAGAGGCTGAACGTGCCCCTGGGGCCAGCTGCCTTTGCCCCCGCAGCCCCTGCTGAAGACAAGCCCCARATCCCACCTCGCGTCCCCATCCCGCCCCGGCCCCTCCGCAGGAATGAGCCTGGGCGCTGGTCAGGGGAGCTGTCGCCAGCTTCAGGAGGCGAGGAGGATCGGCCACCCCAGATCCCACCCCGGGACCCGCTGTCGCAGCCCACCTCCCGGACGCCCAGCCCCATGGCTCTGCAGGTGGGCTCTCCCCAGCAGCGTGCCACGCTCTGCTCCTACCTCTCCACCTCGCCAGGGAAGCCCATGCCTACCACGCAGAGCTTTGCCCTTGACCCCAAATATGCCACCCCCAAGGTCATCCAGGCACAGGGCAAGGACTGCCCCAAGGGGCCCTGTATCCTGCCCATTGTGAAGGATGGGCAGAAAGTCAGCAGCACCCATTACTACCTGCTGCCTGAGCGCCCTGCCTACCTGGACAAGTATGAAAAGTTTTTCAAGGAGGCCAAAAGCCCCGAGGATGTGCCAGCATCCCGCGTGGTCACCACGGCCACTGTCCGGCCCATGGTGCAGCAGCAGCCAGACTACAAGGCCAACTTCTCCTCTAACAACAGCAATCCTGGCCCCAAGTGCCTGGTGAAAGCTTCCTGCAGCCTCCAGAAGATTGTGTACGATGGGCCAGATGGCTACCGCCCCTCCGAGAAGATCCGTCTGGTAAGCGGCTTCCCTGGGGCTCCCCTGGTCATGTGGGGCAGGGTAGGTTCTGTCCAGGTGGCATAAGTCTACAGTCATGCTTATGCCGCAGACTCACTGCACTGCCTTGGCCAGAGCTGTCCCCACTCTGTGCCTCAACTTTCCCCTCATCTGACACCAAGGGGMACTGACTACAAGAGCTCTGCAAAGAGACCACGGTGCAGACGTGTCACTGCAATGCCCAGATGGGGATCGGACACCCTTTTAATCTGTGTTAGCCCTGCCCCAGAGCAGGCTGTGAGCCATGGCCCCAGCTCCAGGCTGATRCAGAAGGCTGGCCACCACAGCCAGCCTCAGGGCAGTGGCTGTGGTCCCCTTGGGCTTAGAGGRTGAACAGTGCTGGGTTTGTCCCAGGTTGAGGCAGGAGGGGTTGAAGACCATGGGGACGAGGAGGGCAGGGGGTGGGGGCAGCTCCAGCTGGGCTGCAGAGAGGACAAGAGCTCGCCCCTGTCCCAGGCARGACAGGCACACTGGGATGTGCTGGAGAGGGCAAGAGGGTAGGGCCAAAGGCATGGGGGGGACCCCAGAGTCCTGCACTGACCCCCTGCTTCAGCCATGAGGTCTTTGCTGCCTTGGGCAGCTGAGTGTGCTGGTGGGGCAGTGGGTGCCCTGGCTACATGCCAGCGCGGTCATGGCCTATGRTGACATGAGCCTTGTGCAGGTGCAGGACATGGTGCATGGTGTGACAACAGAGGAGTGCCAGACGGCCCTGCAGAACCACGGCTGGAACGTCCAGCGTGCCATCCAGTACCTGAAGGTATGCACCATGGCACCCACCCCCACCACCCTGGAGAGGGCTGGGCAGCCCCTGCCAGCCCACAGTCTCTCATCTGTGCTCTGCCATGTCCTCTTGCAGGTGGAGCAACTCTTTTGCCTGGGGCTGAAGTCCCGCGTTGAGTGCCACCGGGTGCTKGAGATGTTTGACTGGAACCTGGCACAGGCCAGCTCCCACCTCCTGGATCCCTACAGCATGGCCCGGCAAAAGTAGGTGTCCAGTCCCAGGAGGTGCCGGGAGCAAGGCGAATGTTTTGGGGAGGGTCTGTCATCCCAGCAAGGTGTGGTGGCCTGGAGCCGCTCTTGGGCAGCCAGCTCCATCACCCCTCCAGAGCTCACATCCTGTCCTCTCCTTGCAGGCGGTGACAGCAGGGCCTGGGTAAGCTACGTCGGATCTGGAGCGGGCACCTCGCCATGGGACCACTGCGTGCTGTGGCCACCCCTATCTACACAACTTGCTGCTGGACTCTCGCTTGGGGGACAGGGGTCCTCCAAAATAGAGCCTGTGTAGGGCTCGGGACTTGCAGTGACCCCCATGCCAGGGTGACCCTGCCCTGGCTTTGGAGATGCTCTCTGTCCCTCAGCCCATTGTTGAATTGTTTTTGTAAAGAGAAATGTAATTTTAATATATACATTATATATATATATATATATATATATATATGAAATATATATATATAAAAATATATAAAAAATATTCTATGGAGAGGAGGAGGATGCCTGTGCCCATCTCCTGCGTTCGTCTCTGCCAGCACGTGGAGATGTGAGAGTCCCGAGTCCCCACAGCTCCTAGTGCCAGGCCACCACAGATTGTGGCTTCATCYGCACTGGCTCTCATGTGCATGTGTYCAGGRCCATCTTTCTGGTGCCTTGGGGCTTCCTTCTTCCTAGGAGGATGCAASTCTGCGGGACCTGGCAGAGGGATACAGAGACGATAAGAACAGCATTTCCCAGCCTCAGCTAAGTCCTGGCCCGGTGATCAGGTACCTGCACCCGTCAGCCCCCTGCACACTGTGGTCCTCTCGCGTCCCATGGCTGAGGGGCAGCACCCCAGGGCGGGCAGCAGGACTTGGGCACCTGCTGGTGAGCCTTGGGGGAGGTATAGCCAAGGGGCAGTCCTCCGTCCCACCCCACCTGGCAGGGCAGCCAGGGTCCCGGGGGTGCAGCGAGCTCCCGGCTGCCGCAGGGGTCGGCAGAGCCCATGCCATTGCACGGCGGGAGCCCTCTCGCCGGGCGAAGACGTGCCCCGGGGGAGCCCCGTTGCGGCGCTGGCTGCGAGGGAGGGGATGCCCGGGGGTCGCCGCGTGCCTGGCGGGTTGAGTGCTGCCCAGCCAAGCCCCGGGCTCGCGTGATGCCCTGCGGGCAGCTGAATTGCCATGAGCGCCCGACCCTCGCGCTCGCTTTGATGGCTCCGTCGCGGCCCAAGTGTCTCCCACTCTGGGGCTGCTTGAATTTGTTGCACGCTGTGTCGCAGACCCAGGACCGAGGCCTGGACACCCTTGTACCCCCTGCCAGCAGCCCTCGCTTGGCCCCAGCTGTGCCCCCTTGCAGGGCAGACGTCCCGGCACAGCCCCGGCGCCTCCCCCCGCGCGCGCGGGGTTCCTGCCCGGGACGAGGCGCCCCAACGCCCCGCGGCAGACGGGGCTGGAGCCGCCGCGTGACTCATGCCCRGGCAGGGAGTGGCGAGACCTGCATCTCGCCGCCACCCACGCGCGTGGCAGAGTTGTGCAACCGGATACCACCGCGAAGCCGGAGCCAGGCGCCCGCGGCGGGAGCGGCCGGGCGGTGGGGGCCGGCACCCGGCGGGAGGCACCGTGCGAGGCGGCAGCCATAGCGCAGCCAAAGCGGSGTTCAAACCCCCTTCACCACGCTGGGCCGAGGGCCTGGCCTGCGGTCTGGCTCCCCGAGGTGCCACCTTTCGGGGTCGCCACGCAGGTGGCCTCTGTGCAAGGGAAAAAGGACCTTGGTACCCAAACTCGCTGGGCCCAGAAGTCCCTAAATCCAGCAGGCTCCAGGGCTGCATGTTCACCCAAGCAGAGCAAGCTGCAGTACGCTGCAGAGAGCCTGCAGGACCCGTGTGGTCTCCATGAGGGGCTGGCATATCTCCAGATGCCAGGCAAAAACTAGCGTTGCTGGGGAGCGATCCCAGACGGGTCGGGAATGTCAGCTGGGGCTGGAGCATGGCGGCAGCCGTGTAGCACCATGAGATCCGTTGCTGAGCTGCTGGGCCTGGGCACGCCGGTGTCGCTGGGGCGGCATCAGCGAAAGCACCCCGGGCTTTGCCCCAGGCTCCGCCGTTTCCAGCCATCCCCGTGCCCCAGGCACATGCGGAGGCTGAAGCCTCGGAGGAGAGGCTGCCACGCGGGGGGCTCCAGTGCGTGCGCACGGTAAGTCACCCGGCGAGCAGGGCTACCCAGTCTCCATGGCGCGTCCCTCCCCGTGGCTGATCGCAGCCCGGAGTCGGCGCCAGCTGCTCGTGGCCACGTCACCCGCGTGCCGTGCACACCCGGAGCGCTGTGCAGCTCCCGTCTCCAGGCCCCCCTCCCTGGGGAGGGTAGTAAGTCCTTTATGAGCCCAGGGACGGGGAGGTTTGGTGGTGCTGCCATGGGCATGGCTGTGCTTGGAGTCTGGTAGGGTACTTAGGCTCTCCTGGGATGCCTCAGCGCTCCCTGCCTCGGTTTCCCCATGCACGGTGCAGCWGTCGTGACAGTCGCCTCTGTCAGGTGGCTGCCAGGCAGGATGGCTGTAGCCAGAGCAAGGAAGATGCAACGCTTTAAGTGACTTTTCCCACCTCCMCTTAAAGCGACCCTGGAGCTGGAGAAGCAAACATTGGCTTGCCAGAACTGCTCCGGGAGGGCCTTTGAGCACCAYGGTGAGTCTCTCCATCCTTTCCCCTTTTTAAGGTGACCTGCAAAGCAGAGGAAGGCCCAGCCCCCAGGTGCCTGTGTAAGAACAACGTGTGCACGCGCACGCACACACACCCTCCGCCTGGACTGGCGTGGGCGTTTGCAATGGGACGCACTCCGATGGCGCAGATAACCCCCCCCCAAGCCCGCACGAAATGGCTCCACCAAGGTGATCAGCTGTTAATGCAACGATGTCTGCAGCGCGCTCCGGGAAGCGCTGTCGGGGCAGAGCCGAACACGGCGACGTCTCTGCACCACCCGGGCCGAGATGCCCCTGAGGACGGGAAAGGTTAAGCCCAAGGACCCCGAGCCCCTCCCCAGGGACCCCGAGGCGGCAGGGAGCGAAGCGGGAGCRTTGCTCGCTTCCTTGTTCCTCCTTGGCGGCGGGCCCGCCGGGGCCGGGGGTTATCAGCCGCGCGGCCGTGCGTGGCCGGGACCCGTGGGCGTTGGGGCTGGCGCCCGAGCCCGGGGCCGGGCTGATCCACCTCCTCCCGGAGATGCTGGGGACCCGGGACCCCGCTGGCCGTCGCGCCTGCAGCCTCTGCGGCAGGGAGCTTTACACCACCCCCCCCCCCCGCGCCCCCGGTACGGAAAAGGGGGTTATCGTCGCTGAAGACGAACCCCRACCTCAGGGTGCTGAGCGCGGGGTCCCTGCGGAGGGGCTCGGTGACGGCAGGGGGGTCCGTCCTCGACCGCATCCCCCCCCCGCACGGCTGGGGCTCGCGGCCCCGACCTCCAGCGCGGTGCGAGCAGGGCCAGCAGGACCCCGGCACCGCGGTGCACCGGCAGCACCGAGCTCCCGCCGGCGGGCGGGCGGGCGCTCCGCGCRCTCGGGGCTTGTGCTCCTTGGCGCGGAAAACCTGGAAACCCGGCAATTTGGGAAAGGCCCAAAACCGCCAGGGGCGAAAGCGGTCGCAAGGCAACGGCGGCGGCTCCCGGCAGCGAGGGGTGCGAGGAGCGGCCAGGCCGGGGGGCAGCGTCCCCGCGGGTCCCCCGGGGGCTCGGGCACCCTCGCGAGGGACGCGCGGCACGAGGCGTCCCCTGCGGGGCGGCCGCCGCCGGAGGAGAAGGAGGAGGAGGAGGAGGAGGAGGAGGAGGTCCTGGGGAGGGGAGTGTTTCGGCGCAGGTAGCCCGCTTTGCCTCGCCTCACCTCGCCGGACCGGCAGAGCCGCCAGCCTCGTCGCGGCGGCCGGAGGAGGCACCGTCGACGACGCCGGGAGCCCCTCGGCACCATGCGACGCCGGGTCCCGCCGTGGGGCTGGCTGCTCTGGGGGCTCTGGGCGCTGCCGGGTAAGTGCCAGGGCGGTTACGGGCGACGGGCTGCGATCCTCCCCCCCGGCCGCCGCCGGGGCCGTCGTTTCGGTGACGGGTTGCCAGAGCAGCAAACAGAGGCGCCGGCCGGCCCCGCTCCCTCCCGGCACCCAGGGCTCTCCCCGCAGCAGCCCCGCGCTCCCGCCGTGCCGGGGGCATCGGCACGGGGCGCAGAGAGCCAGCTGGGGGGCACGGGCACGGGCACGGGCACGGGCACGGGAACGGGGACGGGGACACGGACGGCCGCCCCTGCGCTCGCCCTGCCTCGAGGCGCCCCGGGGCGCTGTGTGGCAGGGACGGCCCCAGGGCTCGGGGACGCGTCCCGCTCCCCGCGGGCGGGCAGGCCCCGGGCGGCCCGGCGGCGGTCGGGGAAGGAGGGCAGCCCGCCGGAGAGGGGCACGAGGGGCGGCCGCGTCTCGGCCGAGCGGGGAGCGCTTCCCCGGAGGCGCTGCCTCTGTCCCGGCTCGTCGCCGGACGCGGCGGCGGCAACGGCGGCTTCTCCCTGCTTGGCCCTCGCTAACGTGCCCCGGCAGCAGCCCCCGTCTCCGCGGGGCCAGCGGGGGGTCCGGGCAGCCCCTCCGCCAGCGGGTCGGCAGAGCAGCCCCTGGCACAGCCCGGYGGCCTCTCCCCGGCGGCCGAAGGCGCCAGCGCCGAGCTACGTCCAGACGCGTCCCCCGCCAYGGCCAAACTGGGAATATGCGAGGCGTTCCCCGAGGCAGCGGTGATCCAGCCCGGGCAGCCGCCTCCCTCCAGCCGGACCAGCTCTGGAGGTGGCCGGGGCTCAGGTGACGCCGCCCCCRTCCCAGGTAACGCCAGCTCGGGGCTGGCGGCAGGTTCGTCCCTGCCCACCGGGGACACGGCTGSTGTTACTCCAGGAAGGGTGATCCTGTCTCTCCTCGCAGGTGACKTGGTGGCGCAGGGTGCAGGAGCGGCGGTCCCAGCTGGGACCAGCAAGGCGGAGAAGGTGCCTCCCAGTACAGCGGCAGCCCCTGGGCTCGCTGAGGGTAGGGCAGCACGAGACAGCCCCCAGGCAAGCGCAGGGGTTTCCTCTGCGAGTGCCGCCAGCCCCCCGACCGGCGTCCCTGCGGCTCCCACCACCACTCGGCACGGGCGCCCTCCGTCCCCTGCGCCGACGGGGCACACGTCAGCTCCTGCCGTGGGGAGCAGCGGTGCCGGGCCGGCCACAGCCATGTCATCGCCAGGTCTAGGCATCCCCTCTGAAGAGCGGACGGGCACACTGCCACCCTCGAACAGCGGCACTGATCTTGAGCAGGCCCCGGAGGCACCTAGAGCAGCTCTGGGGAGCGTGGCTGGAGTGCAGGCCCCGGCGACAGCTGTCCGTATGCTAGAGGGAATCATAGTGAAGCCAAGYGCAGGTGCTACAGGCCCACTGAAAGGGGCCTTCCCAAAACCAGGTGGAGGCACRTCCCCCCCGATTGCACAAACCCTCRTCGWTGACCCAGTGCTGGGGTCAAAAGCGTCTTCCTTGGTCCCTGGCGAAGTCTCCGATGCCAATGGTTTGGTCCAGCTGGGTGATGTTATCGCTATGGAAGGGGCACTGGGGACAACGCAGACCACGGCACTGTCTCATATCAAATCAGGCATGGGGTTTTCACCTTCTGCTATCAGCAGGAGCGCTGCAGCATCCCACACAGCTGCTGAGCTCCTGTCCCAGGAGATCGCTTCGGAGCTGGACAAGGGCGCCTCCCCTCCCACCGCAGGGGCCGGCGTCTCGCTTGCTTCCTCTCTGTACACGGGCATTGCCGTGGGGCCAACTGCAGGCCCACCTGGTGGTGCTGCTAACCCCCCGACGCCAGCAGCCCCCGTCGCATCCCCTCATGCWGTGGCAGGAGGAGTAGAGGGGGTGACGCCACCATTTCCAGACCCTCTAAGTGCTCCCTCAGTGAGGGCCGCCTTCTCTCCTGTCAGCAGGACTACAAAGCCAGGGACAACTGCCTTACCTGCAGCCGACCGTGATGCCTCCCAGAAGTTCCCGACACACCCCACTCAGCCACCTCCAGCCATTTCTCCTGCAAGCCTTGGTGGTGCCACAGTGGAGCKGGTAGCAAGTGCCTCCCCTGTCCCATCAACCACGGAGTCAAGCRAAGGAGCGCCATCACCTGCCAGCARTGACACAGACCCTGGCCAAGGGACAACGCACTCATACTCACATGGGACAAATGTAACTGCTGGAGACAGGCCACCTAGAGCCAGCACCCCGCTCTGTGCCACTACACCAACTCTGGACACAGCAGCCACAGCCACTGGTGGGCACCTCATTGACTCAGCTGTCAACTTCTCTTCCTCCAGTGTGGAAGTAACTACTGTAAAGCATGTCCCTACTGGGTCATTTCCAGCCCCAGAAAAGGCTGCCACTGAGCTGGTCTCCAGTACAAGTAAGCCCATCTCCAGAGCAGCAACAGGCACTGCTTCCCTGAGGACCGCAAATACCCCAATGGGGATGGGCATGGCACCACTTCCCAGCACCGCTGGAAGTGCCCCGGCTACTGGTGCAGCATTTCCCAGTGATCCCAGTACCATCACTGGGCCGATGAGCATCCTCTCCACTGAGCCACATGGTGGTCCCTCTCCTGGGCCCTTCACAGGCATGGCGTCCTCCCTCGGAGACCCTGTTGGGGATCTGCCCACCACAATGGCCTTTACAGGCCCCGGTGCCACCTCAGTGGAAGCAGCTGCAGGTGAATCCTCTTCGGCAAGACTCAGCACAGMGACATCCTTGCTCCTCGCTGGAAACAGTGCTGGAAAAGCACAGATAGATGTGTCCTCTGAAGCCACTGCAGCACCATCTTCCCTCAGCAGGTACGGCAAGAAGACCAGCCCAGCTACAGACCTGTCCTCCTTCATTACCACGAGTCCAATCAGTGAAGTAGGTCCAGCCTTTGGAAATACCCCTGCTGAGGAAGGTCTGAGTGCATCTCCCGAAGCGGCGAGACATTCCCCTGGACCAGACACTGCRATGCCCTGGGATGCCAGCCCCATGCCTGCTCTGCATGACACATCTCCCGGCCTTGACAGTGGCCACCTGGAGCCAGCTGTGGGATCACCACTGCCAGCAGTCAGCATCRCGCGTGACCCTGCACCATCCAAAGTGCCCAGAAATGGACCTGTGAGTGAATCAGCACTCCATGGGCCTTCGCTGCTCCTCACGCCATCCTCAGGCACGACTGCTCTCATTTTAGTCACCAGCAGCAGCAACCCAGACCTAGGCTCTTCTCCAGCCAAAACCAAGGTCTCCGTCGGACTCTCCTCCCCACCCAGAGATGTCACTTTTAACCCACCCACAGCCACAGCTGCTCTGGGTATGGACGCTGTGATGCCACAGGTGCCTCAACATTTCTCAGCCCCAAATGCAGATGTTACCAGCGAGCCAGTTCCATACGCATACATGCAACACCGCAATGCCACCAGCCCTCCACCCACCTCCAGTAGTTCCACTGTCCCCACCGGTGGGGAGACCTGGTCACGCCTGGCTGAAGAAGACCTGGCAGGGGAGTCCCAAGGTCTGAGCACAGATGAACCAGGTGCAGGAGCTGCTGCCCCAGTCCCCAGCCCTGGGAAGCAACATGATCCCACGGTGTCCCCTCCAGCCTCCAGCAGTATTGTTCCCACCACCATTCTGCAAACAACAGCAACAGTTTCTGAACCCACGGAAGGCATAACTGCAGCAGCAACAACCATCGACCTTGTGGGAGCAGTCAGCATGCTGGAGACAGCCAGACCCAGTAGTGCAGCTGCAGCATCACGTGCAGGTGACCTCCGTCTCCTGAATGACAGTCCCACCACAGGGCCACCCCTGGAGGTGTCCCCATCCAGCATCGCTGTGAGGACAGCAACAGCCTCATCACTGCCAGCACGTGGCAATCCAGCCACCCTGCAGCCAGCGCTGGGTAGCGATGCCCACCAAGCCCTGCACAGCGTCTCCCCCAGCCCCAGCAGCAGCGTCACTGCAGCACCGCATGCCAAGTCCCCTGATGTGGGCCTGGAAGGTGACCTGGGGRCTGGCATGACCCACCTCCCACCCCGCACTGCCCTGACGCAGAGAGCAGCTGGCTCCCTGTCCCTGAGCTCTGGAAGTGCCGTGACTGAGCTGGCCATGGGCCCTTCTGCTCACGCAGTCACAGCCACCCCAGAAACAGGTTGGGATTCAACCTCAGCCAAGAGAAGGTTGTTTCTCATCACCAACGACTACGTCACCCACCTGAGTATGAGCCAGGAGGCATCTCTCCAGGGCCACCTTGGGGCTGAGCCGACTCCAGATGTGCCAGCTATTGCCCATGGTACCTGGCCAGCTTCCAGACATGCACTCACCAGTACTGAACCACCACCAGAGCCATCCACCGAGGGGGATGATGCTCCCCCAACCAGGTCGCCAACAAGCTTTCGTCTCCTGGCTCCCAGAGGCAGTCGTGCTGCTCTGCCATCCTCGTTAGATGCCGGCCCAGCATCAGACACAGCCAGTCTCCTCCTCGGCACCACTGCTGCTCAGACACCCCCGCTCGCATCGCTGCCTGTCACCAAAAATGCAGCTGCAGAGGGAACCAGGAGCAGATCACAGCCAGCAGGAGACGGCAGCACCATGCAGACAGCTGTGGGCTCAAACCCAGTTGAAAATGCAACAGCAGACGCCTGGACGAGCAGGACAGACAGCGTAAACACCTCTCCTGGGCCAGCTCTGCACGCATCGAACCCCTCCAGAGCCAGCRTCACCCCTCAGCCACGCACAGCCTTGTCAGACCAGAGTGACAGCACTGCTGAGCCGACAGCGGACACGTCCTCCCCGGCCACCAGGGATGGGGCGGTGGGGCCAGCCCCAGGACAGCCCCCATCCATCACTGCTGGGGCTGAGCTAGGTGCCCACCACACGCCTCCGGCGGTACCATCTGCCCCGGGCAGCAAGAGCATCAYGGCAGGGGCCACGGTGGGTCCGTCCTCACCAGTGGTGCCCAGCTCCACCCCGGAACTGGCCAGAGCATCTTCCCCAGTGCTCGGTCCCAGTACGGCTGAGCTGGGGGGCGGCACATCCTCTCCCGTTCCTGGCAGCACCAGGCCAGTGGCGACGGCATTCTCTGGCATTGCCAGTGACAGCATCACCGGGACGGCAGCGGGGGTAAGCAATAGTGGTCTCAGCATGGCCGCATCCTCCTCTGCTGCCCTGGCTCCTGCCCTGCGTCTCAGCAGCAGGGCCAGTGCAGAGCTTATCACGGCAGCAACCTCCTCGCACGGCCSCCATGGCACCTCTCAGCCACCGACAGAGCCCATCAAAAGCACCAGTGAACCCTCCACAAGGTCTTCCAGCCCAGGCACCGACCGAGCCCAGCACAAGCCCTTGGCCAGGGTGTCCTTTCCAAGTGCGGTTAGCACACGTGCAGGAGAAAGCACAGCCACGTCCTGGGCAGGTGCCAGCAGTACCACGGCCCCAATGGAGACTGCCGYGTCCTCCCCGGGCCCCTCCGAGAGCAGGGCTGCTGGTGCAGCATCCCCCTCCAGCAGCAAGGACATCGCTGTGCCCATCACCGGCACCTCTGACACAGAGAGGAAGAGCAGCACRACACCCCCATCAGCTGATGACGCAGCCCCCATGCCAGCCACCGGTGTGCCCCTCACAGCCCCCGAGCGCACCGCCACGCTTCCACTGACCGACACCGCGCTCCCGCTCCGCAGCCCGTCGCCAAACCTCAGCACAGTGCCGCCGGAGCAAACGCCTTCCCTGCTCGCCCCTGACTTTACTGCTTGGCCAGCAAGGGGCACGGCAGCCCCTGGGGAGTCACCGTCACGCACGGTGCCATCGAGCACCGGCTCKATGGCCACTGGGGCAACTGCAGGCGCAACTGTGCTGGCCACGGCTAGCAGCGCAGCCCAGCCAGCACTGGRCACCTCGTCCCCGCTTACGAACAGGTTAACGTCCGCAACAAGCGCCACGACCTGGAGTTATGCTCCTATGGAGGACGCAGCTGGTCCGTCCTCTCCAGGGACTGGCAGTCTCCCAGCTGGACCACTGCAACAGCTGACGACCCCCGCAAACAGTGTCTCTGAGGCCGATCGAGCAGGTGGCACCTCACCCACCCGACCCACCACCACCAGGCTGCCACTGGGCACAGTCCCCTCCAGTCACACTGTCATACCAATCGGCCCACCCAGAGGGGAGATGTCCACGGCTACCGCAGCCAGCAGGACAGCTGAGACATCAACTGCCAGAGCAGGGTTTGCCATGGCAAAGGCTGCCAGCACCAGCAATGCCCTGTCCCCTGCTTCAGAGCAACCCGTCACAAATAACCAGGCAGATGGTCATGCACTATCCAGCCCTGGTGGTGTTGACATAGGGGACGAAGGTGTGAGCCCAACTCCCGTGGCTGTCAGTGGGCTCACTGCTTCCCCAGCTGCACGTGGTGCTGCTGAGAAGGAGACAACTATGAAGGTGCCTGACGATACAGCAGTTGGGAACAGCACAGGCCTGGCGCCTGCTCCACTCACACGCACAGCTATAGCCAAGCCCACCACCACCATGCTTGCAACAGTCGGTGAAGACACCACAACTGCATCACAGACCGCCCCGGCTTTGCCTGTCTTCACCCCCTCACTGAGTGAAGCAACCACAACCAAATCAGCGTTAATCACAGACAGCGTCCCAGCTCCAACAGCTGCCAGGGCGGCCCCTGGGAGGAATGAGGTGGCAGCCAGCCTGCCTTCCTCGGTCACCAGCAGCACCCCAGTGCCAGAGGGGCCAGTCCCAGGCCAGACTACAGCCGAGCCAGCGACTGCAGCAGTGGGAGCAAGAGACGTAACTGCAACCATCTCCCGAGCCTCCAGCACTGCACCAGCAGCTGAAACACTACTGGCCGCTCTCAGTGGGACAGCAGCAAGCCCCCACCTCAGTCCCAGCACGACTAGCAGTGGATTGGGATCGTCTGTCTTATCTCCCGCTATGCGCACTACAACGAGGCCAACCAATGGGTCCTTGGAGGTGCCTGGCCCCAGCCACGCCATCACGGTGCCCAGGATGCCTTTCCCCAGCAAGCGCAATGCAACAGAGGAGCCGACGACTGGGCCATCTTCCATACTGAATAACGGYGCAACCGCGGGGTCAGCAGCCTCCCTGGCAGTCAGATATGCTACATCCGAGACAGCAACAGGCACCTCCTCTCCCACAGCCTTCAGCAACCCTGCAGCAGGACAGGCACCAAGCACGTCGCCTCCCATTGCCCAGACATCCCTGRGGCAACCTATCTTGGAGGAGAAAACAGCTGAACCTTCCAGGAGCAGCCCAACCATCATCGTTCACGATGTCCCAGGCAGGCCAACAAGCCRCATTTCCTCTCCTGCGTTCACCACCATGACCAGCCCCACAGACACACAACTGGGAAATGTCACGGCTCTACCCAGCTCTCCCAGTGTCCTGGCTGAGCTGGCACTAATACCGACTTCCCCTGGGCATGGRACAATAGATAGCACCAGCACGAGTCCCCTTCATGTCCCCAGTGATGACACAGCCAACGAGCTGACCGCAGCGACCTCCCCCACAGTCCTAGACAGCAATGCAGTGGGGGCAGCTAAGGYTGAACCCCAATCTGGGGTGCTTCCCACACTTGCAAGAGGCCTCACCACCCTGCAGGAAGGTTTGGGGCCTTTCTCTGTCTTTGGCACCCATACAGCTGTGCCTGTCCTTGCAGCAGGTGGCCAGGCTGGATTGCAGCCTGCCTTTGCCTCCACGTCCATCCCTCCTGCCTCTGCCACCAGCCCAGAGCCAGGCACCACGGACAAAACCAGCCCCTCACCGTTTCTGCTCGTGTCAGCAGGATCTGGAAATGGAGTGGCCAAAACAGGGCTTGCAGAAAATGTCMCCCCAGCGGCTCGCACCACCATGGCCGCCTCACCACGCAGCAGGCTGCCCATCCCACTTGCGAGCCCAGCCCAGCCAACCGTGACACAGGCCAGCCCAGCTGAGGAGGGAGGAGGCCTCCTGGGAGGTGGCACTGCCACGGCACCAGGGAACCCACCGGCAGCCACCAGCCCCACTGCCACCACAGCTCCGACTTCTGGGACACAGAAAGAACCAGCCACAGCACCAAGAGCTTCTACCCACGCTATCTCTAGCCACAGAAATCCCATGCTTACACCTTTGCCTGAGCCCCGACCCACCCCAGGGCTTAGCAGTAAGTAGATTTTCTTCTTTCCTCCTAAGGCAGTGAACACGAAGGAGGTTGCTGGCCCAGCTGAGCTGCTGTGATTGCAGAGCTGGGGATGGCTCATCTGCGACAGGGGTCAGGCTGGGGGATTAACGGGAAAAGGTGAAATAGGGAACGTGAGAGCAGGTCATCTTACCCAACTCGTACGTGGAGCATGCCGCTTCCCCGTGGCTGGACAGCTCAAGTGCCCGGCGGGAGGGACCCCTTCGAATCTCGCAGATCAGCAGGGAAGAGCAGGAATCCTTGGCAGGGGGTTGCACACACACACACCCCTGGCTGCATATAAAGCCCCTCCCAAGCCGAGGTCTCCTCTCCCTCCGTGCTCAGCACAGTCCATGTGCTCACAGCCAGTCAAACCTAAAACCCCGCGGCCAGGTTTGTTGCCCCATCTCTCCCGTGTGTGTATTTTTGTCTTACCTTTCACAGCTCAGGTGAGGAAAATCATTTAAGTACCTGCCCGCAGCTTTGCCCGAATCCTGAATCGGGAAGGCAGGTTTCTTTGTAGGACGAGTGTCCGGAGGCAAAGACAATCTCCCTGCGCTATGGTGACGCTAGACGTGGTGGGACTGTGCCAGGACTGTCTCGCCCTCCCTGCAGGCAGYGGCACAAAAAGGCAAACCTGCCTTGGAGGTGCAAAAGGTGGAGCAGATTTAATTATTTTTTATTTTCTATTAATCACCTGCTTGTGTTAGTTCCAGCTGTGTCGCTATACCCATACGGCRCAGAGGAAAACGACAGAGGATACGTCGAAAGGAAGGTGGATTTTAATTCCCCRCTGTTCAAACCAGAGATCGGATTCCCTTTTGGGAAAACACTCCATGACTCTCTCTACGTGAGTTTCCGTGGCTGCAGCGAACACACATGATAGATAGTTTGTGCGGGAGAAAAAAAAAACAGCAAAATTGGAACAGAAGCCTAATGTAATACGGAGGTTAATTTTTCACAGTTTAAAATGGCTGGTTTCTGCCCATCCATGTGCAGGGTATAAATAAAAGCCATATTGCTGGGCAAGCACCACCTGGGGAGGCTGGTGGCAAGAAATAATGAATTATTTTGTTTAGTTTACAGATAATGGACAAATCATTTTCCCGCCTACGGAAAACTATGTCCCCTCCAACCCTAACCCACCTCCCCAGGGGTTCAGTGGCCATGAGAGTTTGCCGATGGTGGCTGCGTTTTGGGAYGATGCAGATTTTTCCCAGGGTGACGGCACCACGTGGTACCAGGTAGGGGCYGTTAGTGACCTCCCCAGGAGAGCTCGCCTCCGACCTCCAAAGCAATCCCCTCCTTTCTAAACTCCTTCTCTTCAAAACTCGCAGGAATACCTCACCCTTGGATCTACCCGAAATGCCCTCGTCCATGATGTGGAAGTGAAGATCGAGAGATACGTGAAAATTTCATACACAGCGAAATGGACCCTGAAGGTGACCTGGGAGGAGGCTCCAGCATACCCATCCCAGCAGGACGACAGTCAAGTGAGAGAAGGGGGTCAGGCTGGAGGGGCCACGACCGTGGGGATCCTACCAGTTGGGGGGGGGTCCTGACTGCACCCAGTCAGGGCAGGCTGACAGGGCACTGCGGGTTTCTCTAGACAAACACATATCAAGTGGTCCTCACCACCGATGGGAACCAGGCCTTCGCCCTGCTCCTGTACCAAGACGGTGGCATGCGGTGGGATTACACCAAGCTCGCAGCAAGGAACGTGCTCATCGGCTTTTCCAGGTGCCATGTGTGTGCACACATATGTGTGCATGCACGTGTGTCTGCACATGTGGGCATGCATGTGTGTGCATGTGAGCACACGTGTGTGTTCACTGCTGGGTGTGAGTAGAGGTGCCTGTCACTCGTAGCTCGGAGTTACACTCTCTAGACTGTTCCTCTTGCTTTCAACCATGGCCCTGTGGTCTGTTATGGTTCTGTGGGCTAGCAAGAAGGATCYATGCTGGGCTGTAGCACCATCCCCTTTCCCCTTCATGCTCAACGGGGAGATGCAGCCCATGGGGTGAAGAAAGGAGGGAAAGAGATGTAGGGCTGTGTCAGGAGCATAATCTAAGACTTCCTCTCTTCACACAGTGGTGATGGATATGCCCAAAATAATGAGCTGACTGAAAAGCCACCAGCTGTTAAATACCGTCCTGACCAGTACAGAGGCTACGACATTGGTACGGCACAGTGGAGGGAGGCCCTTGGTCCAGTGCTGGGTGGGCTGGAGAGGAKATGCATGCCCACAGGTGTCTGCCCAGGAGCATTCCCCCGGCACGTTTCCCTGCAGGGCGATGGACAGCAAAGCCTGTGCAAAGAAATAGCAGATGAGAGCAAGTTAGATCTGAAAGCGGAGATGAGCAGATACAACTGCAGAGCGCAGGTCCCTGCTTTCCTTCGGCCGAGGCTTTCCACTGCTGCCCCAGTGCAGGCAGCGTGGGCTCTAGAGGGAGCCTGGAGATCTCCCGTGAGAGCTTAATGGCAGGGGACAGTCTTCCAGGCCAAGTGCCCAGTCCCTCCTCTCCGGAAGGCGCACCGCCTCAGCCGGCTGAGGCTGCAGGGTTTTGCCAGTTGCTGTAGGACGTTGTCTACGTTGTTCACCATTGGCTGTGTTATTTGCTGGTTGCTTCCCCAGATCTGCGTGGGCTCTGGATCTACAAGCTGGACAGTCATCCCCGRGTGAACTACAGGCTGCGCTGCCTTGCGTGGTTGGTGACACAGCCAGATCCAGCCAGCTGGAACAGAGACCTGCCACCCTGCCCCTGCTCRCGGCCCCAGGCAGAGCTGGACCCCCGCTACCGGCGGAGCAGAGGTGCTGAGTACCCCTGCTTGGGGAGAGGAGGGTCAGGGAAGAGGCAACCAGAAACCTGGAAGAGGGAGATCCTAACCCACCATTGCATGGACTGCATCCCTCTGGTCAAGCCACTGTAGTGTCCCAACCCCTACGAGCTCAAAGGCACCCAGCACCTTCCCARATTAGGCCCCTTCGCCCATCACTTCACTGCCCTTCCAGCCCATCTGGGGAGGGCTGAGGCCAGTGGATGAATGCCGTGGTGTGGGATAGGGCTGGGGCTCTCCTCCYGCTCTCAGGGCCCTGGATCAGCTCCCAGGGCAGCTGGTGACACCTCAAACCCTTTCAGGCCTGGTAGATGCCTCTGTGACCATGCTGCGCACCTCGTCCCCAAACCAGGCTGGAGCTGGGGTCCGGTGTCTCTACCGGGATGACAGTTTGCTCGAAGGTTGGCAGGAGAGGGTATGGAGCCTTCCCCTCCACCCCACCACCRGTAAGTGAGCACTGTGGCTCTCTTTCCTCAAAATACGACGAGCCATGAGAGCGGCTGCAGCCCCCAGCACACTCCTGGCAGTGAGGCCCATGTCTGTGGCAGGCCCTGTGTCCGAGAGCACCAGCAGCACCAGCAGCACCCAGCCACCTTCCTCTGCAGATGAAGAGCTGGAGGCCTTCGACTGGTGCTGCCAGCAAGTGGAGAAACCCTCGTTCTGCACCAGGTTTGCCGAGAAGAGACCAAGGGCCAGCTGTGAGGGATATGTGCCACCCACCCCTGGTGAGTCCCTAGGGCTGCCTGCACTGTCTCCTTGCTGTACCAGGACTGTTCCTGGCCCCAACCTCACTAGGCCAGGAACACTGGTGCCGTACGAGTGACACGGCTGTGCAAAGTCCCCACCGCGACCCCAGCTTTCCATGCTCAGCTCAGGACCACGGTCTGCTCTTCTCTGTTCAATGATGCCAGTAATTGCTTTTCTTCCTCCCTGAAAAATTACTTCATCCCCTTGCAACCTCAGCCAGCGCCTTCGGAGACCCCCACATTACCACCCTGGATGGGCTCACATACACCTTCAATGGGCTTGGCGACTTTGTCCTCCTGCTGGCCAGTGATGCCCGGACCAGTTTTACCTTGCAAGGGCGCACCGCCCAGACTGGCACAGCCCCGGCCACCAACTTTGTGGCTTTCGCTGCCCAGTATGTCTCCACCACCAACACAACAGTGAGTAGCAGCCACCCGCCCATACGTTCGAGCACCTAACGGGAGAAACCCAGCAGACAGATTGGATAGTGCATCTGCACCACCTAGAAATGACTGGGGCCCGCAAAGCACCCCCTCTCCTCTTTGTGCCACCTCCCATGAGRAGCCCCAGCAACATGCTAAGTGCAGGGCTAGAAAGAAGAAAAAAGCTGACTCTAGCTCCTCGTGCCTGCTGTCAAGCCTTGGCCTGTAGCTCTACAGAAACACTATTTGCTTTCATTGCATAATCTTCACCCTGAACTCCAGTCTCCTCTGTGCTATTTGCACAGTTGCATACTCTCCCTTTCTTTGCTCCTCACATCTAGAGGATGTCAGTAAGTCAAATCCCCTGGTGTCATAAGAAGTAGCCCTGAGCAATTGAAGGATAGGGCTCAGACCCTGGAGCCCRCCATGGCAGCTACCCACGCTGCCATGTCCAGCACAGCAAGCACGACCTCCAGGGCTGAGCTCCTCTGCAGGGTTCAAGGAAGACAGGGTCCAGCATGCATGTCCCCTGCAACATCTGGGGATGGGATGTCTCAGAGAGGATGAGTAGATGGCCCGACTGGGATATCCTCTGTGGTTTGCAGGTCGAGTGGACCCTGGGAAGGCAAGGCAACATCCAAGTCCTGCTGAACCATGAGATCATCCAGTTTTCCTACTCCAGAGGTGAGCAGGGCATAGTGTCCTCTACCAACCAACTGTACTGCCCACGTCCTGCAAGTGGATCTCTCAGGGCAGCCTGGGGCCCTTTCTGTTAGAAACAGTGTGACTGCGCAAGGAGCTGAGGGCAGCCCTCAGCAGAGTCCACATGGGAGCTGGGGCCAGGTTGATCTCTGCAGGGGGCAGAGCTTTCTGCCTGCAAGGGGACTGTGTCTGTGCACGAGAAATGACATCTCCATTACTGAGTGGGCTCTGCTCACTCCCGCAGGCACAAGAATATCCCCAGCAGCAGCTGGGCCCCCAGGCCCTTCTCCATCTATCTTGGGCTAGCAAGTGGCTGGAGCGGGGGCTCAGTGAGGACGAAGGGTGTCACTATCCCCTAGAAATCAGSCCTATCCTTAGCACAAAAGGAAACACCTTGAGCCCCATCAAATCCCTCCTGCCTGTACACTGTCGCTGACTTGGCTAAGGTGGATGAGGAGTCCTCTGCTCCCCAAATTCCAAGGTTTGTTTCAGGCCCCCGACTCCAGCCCTCACCTTGCGTGGTCTTTCCTCTCTGTGTTCATCTTTACTTGCAGACATGGATGCTGAGGTGTATTACAGCCCGGGAGTCCTGGTGGTCAATTCTTCCTCCATCACAGCCRTCTTTGACAAGGCCGTCGCCGTCTCCATCTCGGCCACCTCTGGGATCCTCAGTGTGGTCTGCAGCCTRCCCAATGAGTACCTCAACAGCACCAAGGGCCTGCTGGGTGAGGGGTCTGACTGGCACTCGTGCAAAGGCTGCAGGGTGAGGTCGGTGCTGTACAGGCCRGGGACCAGCCCATCCCCAAGGCTCGGGGCTGCCTGCCCAGGGCATAGTTACCTCAAGCTAGTGACCCTGTTTCCTATCAGGAGGGGTGACAGGGAGGTATCAGGGGCTGGAGGAGCCTGGAGCATTGCCCAGGCCTGGGCTTGGGAAGCTGCAGAAATCCAAGGAGAACCAAGCCTTGCTCAGAGCTAGGAGCCAGCTGGGCTGTCACCTCTCTGGCCCTGGCTCTCTCCAATGGTGAGCCAGGGAGCCACATCCCCTTCATACCTCAAAGCACGCTGGCCAATGCCAGAGGATGTGCTTATGAGGGCAGAGAGGTAGGACCCATCTGGGCCTCCCCAGAAGGCTAAACTAAACCCCGGACTGTGCTGGAGGGGGCAGTCAGCCAAGGTGTGGGAGACGCCAATCCTCCTGCGATGCTCTGCCAGGTGTGTGGGACCACAACCCAGCAGATGACTTCCAGATGCCGAATGGCACCAGCATCCCTGGGAACAGCAGCGAGGAGGAAATATTCAGCTATGGGATGACGTGTAAGTCTGGGCTCAGGATCCATCCTGCCAATCCCCTGCTTCAGCACCTTCAGGCCTCATTTTGCCTGAAGAAATTTAAACACTTGCTTGAGCAAAACTGRTGCCAAGGATTCACATTGGTCTCTTTACTGTGGAAACCAGCACTAAAAATATGCAGCCTTAAAATCCCTTGGCCCATCCTGTGGTGTGCTCTCTTTTGCAGGGGCTGTTGGAGAGCACAGCCTGTTTGCTGAGCCACTGGCAGCTCTGGTAACGAACTTCACGCCTGTCTTCTTGTCTCGACTGCGGCAGGAGAATGAAAGCCAGTATGAGCTGGCAGCCTTGCAGTGCCGCGGGAGCAGGGAGTGCATCTACGACACACTGAGCACTGGGGATGTGGCCCTGGGCTTGGCCACCCAGAGCCTTGCAGCCGATTTCCAGCAGAAGAAGACAGCTCTAAGTAAGTTGAGCAGATGGTCACCTCCAAGAGGGCATGGGTTTGGCTCCCTGGGGATTGCCTTTCTTACTGCTCGGAGCTTCCTGCTCCATGTGGAGGCAGGAGAGATGCCAGCCGAGGTCTCTGAGCTGTACTGCCCATCTGGCTGATCCCCAGGGACTGGAGACACCACAGTGCAGTGCAACATGAGGGCTTCTTTGGTGGGTGGCCATGGCCACTTCTGTTTGGGGTCCTGTGCTTGCCAGGAAGGGTGCAGAGCCGTGGGGCACCGTCGCCACATGACAAACACCCGGGCTGCTCTTTCCTCAGACGCTTTCCCTCCCATCATCACCGGTGATGCTTCGCTCACAGCCTACAGGATGGAAAGGGTGATGAGGCAGTACCGAGCGGAGGGGACAGGCGCGCGGTTCGTCCCCCACGTCTCGCCAGAGCTCAACATAACGGGTAGGGCAGGCGTAACGGTAGGGCCCGCTCTGCCCCTTTCCCTGCGCCTTGCCACTCTCTCCTGCCACCTCCTCTCCTTCCCGGGTCTCTCCCCACGCAGAGMACGGCACCCTCACCTGGGAACCCACCAGCACGGCCCCGTTCAYGGTCAGCCTGGAGGCCATCGGAGCCAACAACCTCTCCGCCATCCTTCTGCTCAGCTTCACCCTTTGCAACTGCAGCAGGAGCCACCAGTGCGACTACAGCGACACCACCACCGTCAGCAGCTCTTCCCTGCAGGTAGTGGGGTTCGCGCAGTGCCGCGTCCCCAGGCCACGCGCCAGCCCGGAAAGCTCCTCCGTGCCCTGTTGTCCATCTGTGAGATGTCCCTAAGCCGGCGTCACCGTCCCCTTGTACAGCTCGCAGCCTGCAGGTGTGACGACGGCTACTCAGGTCCCTTCTGCCAGCACCCGCCGGACCCCTGCGCCCAGGGCTGCTTCCCCGGCGTGAGCTGCCACCCGCGCGCCGGCTGCGGCCCCTGCCCCGCCGGCCTCACCGGCGACGGGACGCACTGCGCAGGTGAGGGGCGCGGAGCCCGGCTCGCCCCGGCGGCCGCCGGCGGCCGAGCCCGGCTCTCGCTCGGTGCCACGGGGGTCTCGCCCCGGCAGATGTGGACGAGTGCGCGCGGGGGACGGCGTGCCCGGCGAACGCCACCTGCACCAACACCGCGGGCGGCTACGCCTGCGCCTGCGCGCCCGGCGAGGCTGGTGAGTGCCCCCCGCGCACGGGCAGCCCCTCCGCTCCTCCTCGGGATTAAAACCAGCCAGAGAGGAGGGGAGAGGGCCTGGGGATGGGGGAGCTCGGCACCCGAGCCCCGCTTACCATCCCCGTCCCGCTCCCCGCAGCGCTCGCAGGCGCGGGGCCGGGCTGCGCGGCCGCGTGCGGGTCCCGCGCCTGCCCCCCGGGCTACTGCAGCAACGGGGGACGCTGCCGCCTGGAGCCCGGCACCTGCATGCCCTCCTGCCTGTGCCCCCCCGCCTTCAYCGACCGGCGCTGCCTGGTGGCAGGCGGCGATTTTCAGCCCCCGGCTAGCCCAGGTGGGTGCCCGCGGCCCGCGCCGGGTGCCCCCCACGGCGCCAGCCCGGGCGGCGGCAGGCGGGAGCGACCGCGGCACCTTCCTCCCCGCAGAGCTGCCCCGGCGGAGCGTGCAGCTGCGGGTCCGGACGCTGCAGAACGTCACCGCTGGGGACGTCGACGGCACCGTACGTGGYGCTGGGCCGGGTGCCCGGGGAGCCCCGTGGCTGGCGGCGTGATGACGGCGGGGTGCTGCTCGGGGAGGCGTTTTTGGGGGGGGACTCTGTGCCTCCAGCACCCGCTGCGGCACCCTCCCGCCGGCCGGGACCCGGGGAGGTGGCACCAGCCCGCGGGGTCCCGGCCAAGCACCGCGGGCAGCGCCCGTGGCCGCTCGCCGGGTCGCCCATGCGTGAACGGAAGGGCAGAGCAGCCCTCGGGGCTCGGGCGCGTCGCCCTCCGCCGCCGTCCCGCCCTCCTCCGACGCCGCCTCCCGCTCGCCCTGGCGCAGGTCGCGGCCGTCCTGGCGTCCCTGGAGGTGAAGGCTTTCCAGAGCAACACCAACGTCACCCGCACGTGAGCGAGCCGGCGGCGGGCTTCGCGCGGGGAGCGGACGGGGCGCCAGGCGGCCGGGTTGGGGATGCGAAGGGTGTCTGTCCCCCTGGGGCCTGTCTTTTCAGCCCCACGGCTGATAAACACCCAGAAAGGGGCGTTTAGGGGGAAAAATGGGGAAACCGGGACGTAGCAAGGCTCGGCCGCTCTGGCAAAGGGGCAGCGGATCCGCCCGCAAACCCGGGCTGCCGCTTCCTTTCGCCGCAGGGACGACCGTGGCGGCTTCACGTTCGCGGTGGTGTCCGAATTTGCCTACAACAGCACCGGCACTGTGATCCGCTTCCTGAACGAGGAGCTGCGAGGGGCCATCACAGCCGCCTTCAACGGGCCGCCCGGGCGCGGGCGGCGGGCGGCGGGCGCGCGCGTCGTCTTCCAGCGCCTGCACGCGGATAACGTCACCGACCTGGTGAAGCGTGAGTCGCCCTCCCCGGGGGCCACAGGGAGGACCCAGCAGTCCCCCCCGCGCCCCGTGGCTGGGTAACGTTGCGACGGACGCGGGTCGGTGGCAATTCCCTATCCAACGTGCAGCTCCCGCAGGGGGGGGAAAGCCCTGGGATGGGGGGGGAGGGAGCGATGCTGCTCCCGAATCCAGCGACGCCGTCCAAGGCGGGATCGCGCGGACGAACCCCCGCTCCCGCCGTGCCTGCCTCTCCCCGCAGTGACGGTGTCGGAGCTGAGGCGCTATTTCCCCTGCGGCCTCTCCGGCTACCGAGGCTACCAGCTAGACTACGTGGCGAGCGTCGGCTTCCTCTGCGTGTCCCCCTGCAACACGGGCTACTGCCGGCACGGCGGCCGGTGCCAGCACCTGCCGGACGGGCCCACGTGCAGGTAGCAGCGCCAGACGGGGCGGGCAGGGGAGGACGTGGCCAGCTCCCGCCGCGGCACGTTGGCCACCTCTCCCCAGGGGTTTCATGCCCCCTCTGTCCCCCTGCGCAGCTGCATCCCCTTCTCCATCTTCTCCCCCACCGGTGAGCGCTGCGACCAGCTCGCCGTCAGCCTCGGCGCCTTCATCGGCATCTTGCTGGGGGCGCTGGCTCTGCTGTCCCTCCTGATCGCCTCCGCCTGCCTGGTGGCACGGCTCTGCCGCCGGCACACAGGCACCGAGGGGTAAGCGGCGCCCCGCGGCCCCCCGCAGCGGCCAGGAAGCTGCTCGCGGCCGGACCCATGCAGGGATGGGGGCTGGTCGAGGGGCTGTCAGGCTCTGGGTAGAGCGGAGGATTGAGTTTGGGTGTCAGGAAGAGCATTACYCACTCCAAAAAATGGGTGGCAAATTCATCATTGGAGGGTGACTAGCTGGTCAGACACATTTCCCCATGCAGAGGGTAGTGGGGTGAGCCTGCCTCAGGTAAGCGGTTGAGCTGGATGATCTTCCAGCCCCTTTTCCAGTTACCTGCTGCTCAAGGCTCCAGTTGCTTCAGTGAGTTGAAAACTAGATTCTTTTCTTCCCCATTTCAGAGAATATTTGCATTTCTTCCTCAAACCACCCAGACAGTATTTGGTTACAGAATGGATTTCTGTTTAATTTTAATTTGAATAAAGCCCACGTAATTTCCACTGGAACTCCTGCTTCCCTGGGAAGAGTTGGTTTGCAGCAGGAAAAGACTATTGCAGGAGTGACCCTTGCGTTTCTGCACAGAAGGGAGTTAGCAGATGGCTGATGAAGTGCAAGGCGGGGGGGAAATGCCAGCACCTTCCTCCTTCCTCTCCAGCCCTTGGTCCCAGGCCAGAGGGCTTTTCCGTGTTAGCAGGAAGCTCAGTGCCCTGAGTCCCTTGCGCTGGCCAAGGAGGTGCTAGAGCAGGTCAGAGCAGGACTGGGGCCGTTCCCTGTGCTCGTGTGGGCGCTGCGCTGTGGCCTGCACCCACCTCAAGCTCCTCCATTGCCCAGGGGCAGGGGCTCAGGCAGAGACTCACCACGCCAGCAGGGAAGTGCCTCTATTTATTTGCATTTGTGTCAAGCGAGAAAGTCTGTGCACGCAGCAGTTGGGGCTGTCCTCCTCTGTTGTCTCCCTCCCCCAAATCCCTGTCTCCAGCCCCTCTCCCCAGCCCCACACCTTCCTGCTCCCGGAGTTCGATCACTGCTCGCCGCTCCGGTCAGACYCGGGCGCCAGTTCAAGGCAGGGGCTCTCCCAATGCGCTCTGACACATTGTCTTGTTTCTGCTCCCCTCGTTTTAGGGCCAAGGAGTCCTTCTGGAGACCACGGCCGTTCTCCTGTGAGTATATCCAAGCAAAAACGTCCCCTGACACTGCTTCACTCCCTTTAACTGGCCTCAAGCCAGGCTTCAGCCACTCGTCTCTGAGTCGAAGCAGGTTTTGGGGGGAGCATTGGCTGGTGGATCTCCCCTCTCCCTACTTGCTGAGCCGCCCCCGGCTCAGCCTGCCCTCCCAGGACTTCCCCCAGCTCTGCTCATGTTCCCACTCCAGCTCTCACCAAGGCAGAAGATGGAGCAGAAACCACCCCCTCTGAGGCCTCCGAGTGGTACTGGGCACAGCAACTCCAAGCCATCGACCCGTCACTTCAGGTCTGCCTAGGGTTTATTTCCCAGCTGCCCAAGGCCAGCTGTGAGTATTGGGGTGGCGTGCTCAGGCTAGTGCTCACCTGCCTGTGGGCCAAGTCTGGCTGCCTCAGGGCTCCAAGTCCACCTTGGAGCTGCTGGTGCTGTGCCTTGTCCCAGAGCAGTGGACATCTCCATGCTGCTCTCAGGGGCTGAAACGGCGCAGGGAGCCTCAGCTCTCTACATGGCCACGTTTTGGCTGAGGTGTTCCTTGTACAGCCATCAGCAGGCAGCCAGCCTGCGACAGGGTCAGTAGGAGGACGAGGACCATGCAAGAGGAGCATGTGTTCCTCCTATGGGCTCAGCCTCAAGTTGAGGCCTTATATCAGCCCTCGCATGTCTGAAGGTCTTTGCAGGATTTTTCGCTAGCGTTCGGGTCTGARCTGCGCTGCCACTTGAGCTCATAGCGAAGGCCAGGCCTGCTGCAAAGCTCTTGCACAGAGTCACTCAGCTATAGCACCGCTTTGTTTGTTATTTACAGATAAGGATCATGAGACCTCATATTCGGCCTCTAAGCCAACCAGCTCAACAACCGTAGCATGCTGCAGTCTCCAAGGCAGCTGACTGCGGCTGTTCCGTCTTTGACACCTCCGGCTGCGTGTGGGGAGTGAGCTGCCTGCTGGGTTGGATGCTGTTGCCACCACGGGTGCCTCTGCTCTCAAGATTTCAATCATCATTATGTGTGCAGAGCAGGGAACAACAGTCTGCGCTTTGGGWTCTGGTTGCAGGAATGGGACTTTGGGGAACAGTTTATCTGGGAGTGATGGCAGTGGAAGGAGACGTCTTTGCTGTAGTTCATGTTGGAAGAGATGCTACTTTTGATGGAAAACATGTATTTTTAGGGTGGGTGATCAAAGTGAGGGGATTCTACCTTCCACTGACAGTCGGGGTAGTCCTTGAGTGGGTGAGTAAGGAGGTAGTCCCTTGTGCAACGTAACTAGACCCAGCACAGCCCACTGAGAGCAGTCAAGTGGGACAATGCAGTGATTATAACCCCTCAATGAGCAAAATAGAATTAAATACATATATACATATATATATGGCACTTTGCTAAGTAAGTTACATGCACTGTGCAGTGCCTGTGCACTGACCCCACTTCCCATTTCCAAGCCCTGGAGCACCTAGTGGTGGATTGTACCTATGGCATCAAACTAAAGATGCTCGTAGTTAGTGTTGCTCCATACCAGTTCCCACCCCCAAGAAGCAGGTCTCACCTGGAGCTAGCTCAAATCATAGCTCCAGGAGCCTGTGACCACATCCTTGCAAACACTCTGCTGCTCTTCACCCATGTTGGGCAAAGATGAGTCCTTGGTGCAGGACGTGCATCAGGCACAAGGCAAGAGCCAGCCCCGGTCCCTAGTCCTCCTTTCCTTGAGGCTGGCAGGGGMCAGAGCCCAGCTGCAAACATCCCACCCAGCTCACCATACCACTGCTGTGCACCTGCCCCCATCCCTCGGCACAGCAGGAGACATGGTTGCCATAGGATCAGAGATGCTTATGCCCCTCAGACACTTTATTGAACGAACCGTATTTGACAAAGATTTTTTTTTCTTAAGAAATAGAGATGCCCTCTCACACGCAAAAAAAAATTTTCTACCACCCTTTCTGATTGTGGGGGTGAATTTTGCCCTTACATATCCAGTAGAGACATCAGTCTAATTCTGGACTAGTCCTGTGAGTTGCTCCTTCTCTGGGAAGCAGGAGCCTCTGCACTGCCCGAGAGGAAAGGCTCAGGACAGGAGTGGGATGCAGGACACCTAGATACCACGAGCCAAAAGGACCATCTCAATGGGCCACCAGAGGCAGTGACACGCTCAGGGGTTTGGCTTCATCCAGCCCATACGAGGTGCAGAAACCCTTTCCCACTTGCTGGGACACAACCATCCCTCCCCTCCTGCCTCTCCTGAGATGCAGGGAAGAGGAGACAGTTGACTGACACAGCTCAGAAATACTTGCCCGCCTCCCCAAAGGCGGGGAGGGACCTGGTTCGTTGGAGCAGCCCGGCACAACAGGTACCCACAGGGCTGCAGCCAGGATAGGGTGAATAAAGCAACCAGCTCCCTGTGACTTATCTGGGAAAGAAATGTGAACTTCTACCAGCAAATGCAACTGCAAGCACCCTGCACTGAGGGTACGGGATGATTGTGGCTACAGCGAGCAGGGCAAACAGGGTCACGCAGGTTTCCTGCGTGGGAATGGGAGCAAAACGCTTGTTGGAGGATCAGCCATGGCACAGATCATGGTGGACGAGGAATGGTACGAGTGTCAAGTTATACAGCCTCCCCATCTGCAAGAAAGAAGCAGCAGTAAGTGCTCACTGCCTTGAATGGGGTCAGAGCCTCCCACCCTGGCTGTAGCCCCACACTTTTCCCCTGGGCCTGGGACAGGCTGGGCCCTGGGTGCTTTCTGCCTGCTGCGGCAGGGGTGGGAGCAAGCAGTCCTGCGTGCACTCACCTTACTGCTCGTCTGAGTAGCTGTCTGCCTCTTCCGACGACCGCCCTGTCATTCCCAAGAACGAAGACAAATCAGTTTATGCCAAAGAACCACATTGTCCATGTTTCTCCTCCCCTTTTGGTGTCATCATCCCCAGACTATACTGGTGCTCTCSCAGGTAGCCCACGTCCAGGCCTCCAGTGCTGGACACCACAGAAGGCGTTTGTGCTCCCATGTGTTGAACCCATCAGCTCCCCAGGGAGGAGATGTTTTGGATTGTGTCAGCAATGAGATATTTTGGGTTGTCAGCAAGGAGCCACCACCGTTGGCCACCCCATTTCCCAGGCTTGAAATATCACCTCTGGGATCTCTCAGGGAGTGAAGGGTTTCCTAATCTAGACCCTTGCTCCAAACCCTCCTCTTCCAGTCACCACTGAAGAAGCCTAATCCCAGGCGGACCAGACACACACCAAACGCAGCACTGGCCAGCCCATGCTTGGACCCCCTGAAACCCCTCCCACACCYGCTGTGGGCAGTCTTTGCATCAGCCACATGGAGACTGAGCGGGTCTCCCACCCCAGCACTCCACTGGCTGGAAACCCACCGGTGCTGCGTGGCTGGTATCCATCACAGCCAATCTTTGGTCTCTTCTCGCTGTACTTGGCACAGAGCTGGGCACTTCCCGCCTGGTTACAGCACCAGTCATGCAACTTCAGCTCCTGGTCTAGAGGCAGAAATTAGAGCAAGAGGAGGAAAGCAGGAAACACCAGCTCCAAGCAGGGCAGCGTCAGCTCGTACCGGCCGCAGCGCGTGGTGCAAAACACCATGTTTTGCAGGTATCAGATTATCCATGCTCCCTCCAAGGGCAACAGTATGTCAGGAAATAGATTTGCATGGAGATTAAAATGATTTAGAGGCTAYGGTGACGCCAACCTCAGCCACGCGACTTGGCATGGGGAACCCTCCCGCCATCCCAGCCCACCCCGGTGTCACAGAGGCAAAGGGCAGAGGAGAAATGGTTGAATTCACTCACCCACAGCACCAAGCCTGGTGAATCTGTGTGCATTTCAAAGCCCTTGATTTACTGGGGTAAAATCCCTTCTAGATGAATATCACACCTATCCTTTATAAACCGCAGTCTCATTTCACACCAATTTCATGCCTTGTCTGATTTCACACCGATTTCCCCTCCACAAGCTCCTGGATTTATTGCTGCCTTGACTCACCTCCTGCTGGCTGCAGGAGGCTGCAATTAGCTGGGCATTAGCGCAGTGCTGCTGCATTAGCTCGGCATTACTAAAGCCTTGGGACATGAGGATGCTACTCTCAGCCCTTTCTCCACCCTTTATCCTGCTGGGCTCCAGCTTCCCCAGATGATAGATACAAAATACAGCTAAGCCTACAGGTCAACCTGGGCTGAAAAGCCTGTGGGTGCAAGGCACAGTGCTGGAGAGGGAGCTGGTCCCTGCCACAGCGGTGAGCTCTGCAATGCCAGCGCYGCTGCAGCTGGCGAAGCCACACGCCAGAGACTGGCAGCAACCATGCCCTGGCCAGGTGGCCCACGAATATGCCCAAGCAGCTGGCAAGCTCCCCGCAGTGCCAGGCACCAAGCTGGAAAATACCACAACCCTTTGCTCGTCAGCCTCTGATTGCCACTGCCAGCCCAGCGCATGCCAGCCTTGTGCTGCTTGCCCTAACATCATGTCACCTCTCTCTTGGCACGAATTTAGCTCACGGCTAAAGATATCAGTGGCCTCTGCAGGAGGCTAATATTCCTGACCCGCGGAATAACGCTGCCGTGGGTTASGGTCGGGAGAGCCGGGCTGCCTGTGCTTACCACGGTAAGGGGACGCCAGCCTCAGGAAMCGCCAGTACCTCTCCTGCCGCCCCTCCACGAGCTGGCTCTGGCTGTCGTAGAGGCACCGGACCCCGGCGCCGTACTGGTTCGGAAAGGCGGAGTGCAGCATCGTCAAGCGGCCGCCCAGCCGGCCTGAAACGGGGCAGCGGTGAGCATCGCCGCGGTGCCTCCGGTCCGCGGCCCCGCGGAGAGGAGGGGGGCTTCCCTTCGCCATCGTCCATCGGTCCTGCCCCGAGGGGCAGCACTGCCTGCATCCCCCCTCCTCGCTCGCCCCGATGTCCCCTGCCTGGCACGCTAGCAGAGAGCCCAGCCACCCCGCGGGGGTCCTGGGGAGGGTCCGGAGAGCGGCGGCACCACTTGCCTGCCCGGGCGCTCCTGAAGCGATGGTCCCGCCGCCCTTGCTGCAGGGAGCAGGGGCACGCGGGCAGGCCCCGGCTCCACACCCGCGGCTCCTGCTGCTGCTCCGTCCACGCCAGGCACTTCAGCCTGTAGTTGATCCCCCYGCGGCTCCCCAGCTGGTATATCCACAGCCCACGGAGATCTGGGGAGAAGCAGGGAGAGAAACCAGCAGCTGACGCCTCCGGCCAAGGTTGCCTTTGGCTCAGTACGAGAGGTGACTATTGCTGATGCAGAAAGTTAACCCAGCACGGACCCYCAACCCCGAATATAACACTGCCAAACCATTGCCAGGGAAATGGGAAACAGATGCTTTTGCCAAGAAGAAATCCTGGACAGAGCCATTTCTAAAGAGCAGAGCAAAAAGTGCCCGTGAAGATGGTAGGGATATTTCAAGCACGTAGATCAACCTTAGGACACAGCTGGTACTTGAGGGGAAGTCTTGGCCTTGGTGACATCTTGTTGCCTCCAGCAGGCCAGATTTTGATGTCCCCGGGCTGCGCATCCCTACCTGTGTTGTAGCCCCTGAACTGGTCAGGGCGGTATTTAGCAGCTGGAGGTCTTTGAGTGAGGTCGTCGTTGTGGTAAAATCCATCCCCACTGTGTGCAGAAAGAAGAGAAATAAATAAGTAAAAAATCAGAGACTGCAATTCCTGGAGCGGGTCGGATTCTGCCCGGCCTCAGCCCATCCCTGGGCCACCCCTTCGCCCGCCTGGAGCTGCTCCCGGCCGGCCCCGTGCTCTCCGAGTTGCGGCGCAGTGGGCTGCTGGGCAGAGGCGCAAGCCGTGCCAGGCTCCGCGTCCCTTCCACGAGACGCTGCGAGTTTTGGTGCAGCTGAGGCTCGGGGCCCTCGGGAACTGGGGGTTGCGCTGTTTTCACAGCTGGGACGCAGCGTGTGAGCGCTCGCACACAAACGTGCGTGTGCACGCTGTGCTCCTCGCCCCGTGAGTCTCGTTTTAACCCAGCAGTGGAAAACCACTAATAACCGGATCCTGGAGACTGCCAGTCTGTGAAGCCCCAGCGCAGAGCGAGGGATAATGTAACCAGGGTCAGGAAGCGCCTGCTCGAGCCAAGCAACTGGAAATCCCTTCCGAGCAGCGCAAAGTTCATTAAACACAAGCTATTCCCCACAACTAATCCTCAAACTGCCAAGGCTCTGCCAGTCCCGGGCTACAGCGGGATGTGAAGATCTTATCGTCAGCATAGCCCAGCACATAAGGGTTTTGCGGTGCGATCCAACTAATGGGGCAAACACCCGTGTGTAGGGCTGTTAGGCCACACGGGTGAGCAGACCTCAGCTGGGCTGCCTCATCCGTCCAGTGCGCTTCGGTGGGGAAGGATTAAACCAGCCAGAGCCTGCAGCTCAGCTCAGCCCGGTGCTCGGAGAAGGCAGGGGGTAGGAAACCATCCGTACGGCCCCTCTGAGCCACGAACAACTACCTGGAATAGCCGATGAGCACATTCGTAGCAGCAAGTTGGGTGTAATCCCATTTCATGCCTCCGTCTTGGTACAGGATCAGGAGATAGGATTTGAAGCCATCAGTGGTGAGGACGGCTTGGTATGTGCTTGTCTGTGGAGATACAAGGCAGTCGGCTCAGAAACCAAGCAAAGCTGCTGGGTTTAAGATTAGGGGTACRGGTCCGCGCTTGCTGCGGATGGCGAGACAGAGGGGCTCAATTCCTAAAGCGCGAGGAAAATGCAAGTCTGGGTTGGTTTACGTTCTGCATGACAAGCATGACATTTTTACTTCGATGTGGTTTCATGAGAAGCCTCAAAGTCAGACAGTGTTTTGTAACTGAAAAAAAATAGCGTTTYTGGTACACAGTGAACTTGCCTCACATTAAAGAAAGATTTTAGAGAGCAGAGGGAGTTCAACTAACAATGTTCCCCCCAAAAACCTGTAAATCACCAAACATGGGTGTAGCCCATTGCCTTTTAGCACAAAGCTTACCAATACTGAGCTTTTGCACAAAATCAGTTTCTTATTTTCAGGCACAGGCGATGTGAGTGCCCGTGGGCCGGCAGAAATCTCCACAAAAGAAAGCACAAGCATCAGCCCGGGCTTGCAGCAGCTCTCGGTGCCGACACCAGAAACAAGGTGGACTCTGCACCAGCCCCAGGAGTTCACTGCTCAGTTTGTCCATCCCTACCTCTTAAACACTCCCAAGGATTTTCAGGAATCAGCTCAGCCCTCTGGCAGGAAAATCCAACCAGCATATCCAAACAGGGGACCAGTATCCTAACCCCCCCCACACACACACACAGAGCCCAATTTGATGGCAATCCCTTAAGCTCCAGCAGTCCCTCACCCTCCTGGTGTCAGTCTGCGCTGTGTGGGCAGGAGCCTTCTCCCAGGTGACCTTCAGAGTCCAGACCGCTGAGTACGAGGTTTTCATGTACCGCCGAATCTTGGCTTCCACATCGCGGACGAAGGGAGGTGTGGCAGAGTTCAGGGTGAGGAACTCCTGCGGGTTTGGTACATGCGTGTGGACGTTATCTCTCAACAAAGCAAAGACATATCTAAATTTGGCCCATGAAGGGAGCAGCAGTAGCCCAGATGCTCTATCCGAGAGGGCAGAGCCTTTCTGCTCTCAGGTCTGGCCCAGTCGTGGGAAGTGCCACTCATTGGCTCGGTTGATTATACATCGCAAGGGGCATCCAAAAAACATGTAATGAGTTTATTATCGAAAGGTGCTTAATGCAATAGTCCTCAGAGCAACCTAGTGTAGCACACAAGTGGCTTCACTGACCTGGTAAAACGTGGTGCCGACCCCTCTGGAGAAGTCTGCATCATCCCAAAACACGGCGATCATGGGAACCTTCTCATGGCCATTAAACCCACCRGGAGGTGGGTTGGGGTATTGGAAGACGTTGTTGTCTGAGGCTGGGAAAATGATTTGTCCGTTGTCTGTGAACTGAACACAGTGATCCATCCATCAGTTCCTACATCTGACGTGAAGTCAGGGCCGGCAGGACAAGCTGCTCAGACGTTTGTGGGCCAGGCTGATGCCCCTTGATGCCTGTTGGTTTGTGGCAGGCCCCGATGCCAGATGCAGCCTGGTGGGACCCCTGGGACCCCACGCTGACCTGACGGGGACTGAGAACAAAGCAGCAACCCGTGATGGTATAGCATGGAAACCATAGCATGGGGGAAATGATTAAAGCTTTTGGTTAACCTCTCTAACGGGCTCTACCAAATCAGACACTGGAAACCACGTTACAAAATAGGGATAGGAAGGGCCCCAGCATCTCTGTGGTGGCAATCAACAGATGTTTGAAATYTCTGAGAACCAAACCTGAGGAAGGCCACTGCCAGACCCCACTGAAACGGCCACAGAGTCACCTCCCACTGTGAACAGGCACTGAAAGCATCCTGCTTAATTCACCTCCCCAAGGCACCCATCCTACGTCCCCAGCATCCATTCTCTCCTACCAGGTTTTTGGGTGATGGCCATCTACGCACCAACAAGTCAAGCAAGTTAGACTCACATAGAGAGAATCAYGCAGGGTTTTCCCAAATGGGAATCCAATCTCAGGCTTGAAAAGTGGAGAATTAAAGTCCAGTCTCCTTACAACATACTCGCGGTCGTTTTCCCTTGCTCCATATCCATAGAGGGGCACCGCTGGAACTGAAACGAAACAGAGCAAGGGACTGCAGCAGGGAGACAGCAGTAAGTTAAACATCCCACGCCTGTTTCTAGAGACTTTTATAGCCTCCAGCTCCACTTTTATGTCTGTTAAATAAAGTATTTGGAGGGGATTTTTTCTGTACGATAACAGGCAAAAAGGTCTGCTCAGCCCAATGGAAGAGCCAGGCTCCTGCTGTGTGTACTCAGCATCCCATGCTCATCCAGACACCATGGGAGCTCCTAGCAGCACATCTCCCACCAGCATCCTGACCCCTGTCCAATCATCTCAGCTCTCCCTCCCCGTCTGCCCACTGCAYGGGTTGAACCCCACTGCTGCTCCCACCCCAAGTCATCCTCACACGCCTCCCCTACCTGTGGTCACAGACATCAGGGCTTCAGGCCTTCCCAGTGGAGCTGGAAGCGTGTTGGATGATGCCTGGGGGAGAGCAGCTGCCCCATTTACTCCTGGCCTGGGGATCACCTTTGCACCACCATGGAACAGGGCCAGTGGGGCCGGTCCAGCAGCTGTGGGGCTGCAGGATACGGTCGGGCGTGAAGTTGCTGGTGGCCCTCCCCAGGCTTCTCCCTGGCCTGGGAAGGCTGCAGAGACGCTCGATCCAGCAGCAGCAGAGCCCGCAGCGGCTGCACTGGTGAGTCCCGTGATTGCCTTGCTGCCTGAGGAGGGCTGCAGGGCCATGGGTGACGAACCGCCAGCAGATCCTAGTCCCGTGATTTTTGTTGTGGGGTTTCCAGCAGCAATCCTGATAGCAGCAAGGCCAGGGGACCCCCCTACTGCTGGACCTTGCACTAGTGAGGGTTGAGCAGGGGGCTTTGCAGGCGCTGCAGGAAGTGGCTGAGCTGCGACTCCTGGCCTCATTGCCACACTGGAGAGCCTGGGACTCAGCTTCCCTGGGCTATCGGCATCTCCTCTCCCTTCAGCAGAGAGAGGGCCAGACAGGATCCCAGGGCTTTTGGGCTGGGGAGGTGGCAGGAGCAGGGCAGATCCACCAGGAATTGCTGAGGCTACCCTAAGACCTCCCTTCTCCAGTGTAGATGGTCCTGCTGGCAAGTCACTTGCGGAAACTGGAGAAGAAAATCCAGAGCCAGCAGACAGACCCTCAGCAGCAGGAGGCACAGCTGGACCCACACTAGGAGACACAGGGGCAGCCAGGAGCTCTTCTCCCAAAGGTACTGGCATTCCTGAGGCTGTCTTGTCATCAGGAGACCAAGGAAGGGTACTTCCAGCATCAGCCAGTGGCCCACTGAGCACCTTTGCTGCGGCCAGCGGTATGCCTGCTGCCACTGAGCTGCTACCACTCTGGACACCGGAGGGAAAGGTGGGGGTTTCATTAGGCACCAGCCCTGAGCTTTCCCCCATGCCTCCCAAGGAGGCAGGCAACGCTCCAAGTCCATGCCCAGGGAGCAGCAGAGAAGAGCCCAGCAAGCCAGCAATACCAGCAGCGGCAACACCAGTGTCCGGAGCTGACGGGACCAGGATCTGCTTTTGCTGTGGGGAGGCAAGGGTAGATGATGCTATTTGTTTGATGGCTCCTGCCCCATCTCCTGAACTGGTACGAAGGGAAGCTTCATCACCAGCCGAGACTCCTGCTTCTCCTGCAGGCAGTTCCACCACATTGACCTGGCTCAGTTTTGCATCAGAAGGTCCAAGATCTGAACCACTCTGGATGCCAGGGGAAGACACAGGAGAGCCCTCGAGGCCTGAAGACCCTAGGCCAGAAGCAGCAGAATCTGTGTTCAAACCATCAGCTCCTCCAYTGGCATTGGGAAGGCCTGCTCCTGCCATAGTCATGCCAGCTGTCCCAAGTGATGAAGCCCCTTCAACAGACAGAGAGGAGGGTGCAGAGTGCTCCATAGCTCTTACTGCTCCATCAGGGGCTCCCAAAACAGATGTTCCTTCCACAGCAGGGCTCTGCAACTTCCCTGGGGACACTCCATCACCAGGAATGGCCTCAGCCAGTTTATCTGCTTCTCCTGTGGCAGGAGGGACCTCAGGCTGAGCACTTCCCAGGRTAGGTTGCAAAAAGCCAGGGGCACTGGGCTCCCCGAGGTTGCTCACACTGGCAGTTTCCAAAACCGCAACCACATCATTGGCAGAGGCAGGACTGGACAGAGACCCAGCACCAGGCAGCTGATTCATCCCAGCCACTGTCTCGCTGCCCAGAACGGAACTCAAAGACGGCTCACCCTTGCCTCTGCTGCCACCTTCTCCCAGYACCTGCTCTGCCATGCTGGTTTTGCTCCCCTCTGCTGCCAGCAGACCCGGGCCAGTGCCAGGCCAGTCCACGGGGACAGGTAACACAGGTCCCACCAGGCTGAAGGATGCTGAGCTGGGGGCATCTAGTGCTGAACTCAASCCAGGACCTTGTCCATCGTTTCCAGGGAGTCCTGCTCCCTCAGAAGTGCTGCCCACCAACCCCTGTAGCTCTGACCCTTCAAGAGGTGGGAACACAGGAGTATTGAGGTTTGGACTTGCTGGCATCTCTGCTCCATCTTCAGCCCCAGAAAGGGTGCCAGCTACAGCACCTGGGGCTGTCTGAGGAGAGTTGGCAGTGCTGAGGGTTTCAATGGGCAAATCCCCTTGTCCTGCAGCTGCCTCAAGGTCAGAYTCCAGGCCAGAACTGCCAGGAGCTGCAGGGCCTGGTGAGGACATTTCTCCCAGGGTTGTAGCCACTCCTGCTCCATTCCCAAGAGACGATGGATGGGACAGTTCAGCATCCGTCAGAACTCCTGCTTCTCCTGCTGACAGCTCTCCCAGGACTGCAGGATCCTGCTGTGGGCTGAAGGCTGGAAGACCGGTGTCCACATCAGGGCTCGAGCTCTCTGGATTTCCTGCCCCTGCCCCATTCCCTGTGCTCTCAGCCCCCAGATCTGCAGTGAGGTCTGGACCACCCTCGCTGTCCAGAGAGGCCCGGGAAGGGTWKTCAGGGCCAGGAGCTGCCTCTGGGAYGGGTCCTACTCCTTCAGTCTCCAAAACAGAGGATGCTGAAACCACATCATCAGGGGAGGCAAGACCAGATGGGGACCAGGCTTCAGGCAGCTGATCCATCCCAACTGCTGTCCCACTGCCCAAAGTGGAGCTCAGGGACGGCTCGCTCCCTGTCGTGATGCCACCTCCTCCCAGCACCTGCTCTGCTGTGCCAGCTTCACTCCCCTCTGCTTCTGGCAGCCCCGGGCCCAGGCCAGGCCAGCCCTCAGGGGCAGGTCCAAGGGCAGCTAAGCTGGGGATATCTAACGCTGGGTTCAAGCCAGTGCCTAACCCGTTGGCTGAGGGGAGCCCTGCTCCCTCAGAGATGCCAGCTGCTGTCCCCTCTGACTCTGCCCCCCTGAGGGATGGGGACACAGAAGCACTGAGCCTGGGGCTCGACAACATCTCTGCTCCATCATCAGCCCCAGAAAGGGTGCCAGCCACAGCATCTGGGACCAGCTGAGGAGAGTCAGCAGTGATGGGGGAGGCAAGGGAGGCCAAGGACCCAGCAGGGATGTCCRCAGGGGATGGCAGACCAACAGTGGCAGTGTCCCATGGAGCAGGGTACAGGGAAGACTCAGCTGGAGCCACGGTCCCCGCAGGCGGCCACACTGGGTGCTCCAGGAGCGGTGCGGCGACCAGGGAAGTGGCGGTGGTACTTTGCACATCGGTCTCTGCAGGTGCTGCGAGAGCCCCACTAGCTGCAGGAGATGGGGCTGAATTAGGGCTGTCCAAATACACCTCTGGAGACCTCTGCTCATCCCTGTTGGGTCCTGGTAAAGCATCAGGGCTCAGTTCTGTCTCGCCAGCAAAGCGGGAGGTTTCATCCGGCTTTCCTGCTGCTCCCAACACCATCCCATTCCCTGGAGCGGAATGGGACAAGTCAGATGTGCCAAAAGCACCATCAATTGCATCTCCTGCAATTCCAGCCTCTAAAGGAGTGGGACCTTCCTCAGCAGCCGGGGCTGTTTCTCTTGATGGCTCCCAGATGAGGCCCGTGGTCTCACTGGCGTGCTCGTCCTGCTGTGTTGCAAGCAACTCTCCAGCTCCGGGGTTTGGAGTCAAGGAGGGGGCACTCGCTCCGCTTCGGAAATCCACAGCGAGGGTTACACCTTCCTCACTCATACCCACCGTGGCTGTATCCAGCCCTCTGCTTGGTGGTGTGGTGATGCCAAGACCCAAGGGGCTGCTGACAGCCTGGTCCCCAGTTGTCCCGGGGATCAGCTGCACCCCCGCATCTGATGGGGAAGGGAAATTTGGGATGGATGCAGTGACAGCAGAAGGCTCCAAGTCCTCTGCTCCCTCTCTTGCCACAGACGCTGAGAAGTTGTTGGTGGGGTCCACAAAGACCAGGGAGGCTGGGGTAACCCCGAGGGATGTGTCAGGAGCAGCTTCTGTTACATTAGGCTCAGCATTTGGGGAGGAAAGGGGCTCACGTGTGGAAAATGAGGCAGCATCTGCAGCTGGAGCATCCAAATCCCGTTCATTTTCTTGAGACACATTAAGGGACTTGGTCACATTTGTCAAAGCTTGGGGGTCTCCAGCAGGCACCTGTGTTTCTTCKGGCCCTGAAGGCGATGGACTGGCCTCAGCATTGCTCCCTGCCACTGAGCGGGGGCCGTATTCGTTCGCAGCTGTCACCAAATTGCTCAGCTCTGCCCCGGTGGGGAAGGGTGGGCTCGTGGGGCCTCCAACAAGGAGGCTATCTGCCAGCGAGGGGGCGATTTCAGCRTTGGTTGTGGTGCGTGGCAGCAGAGCCGCTGCGGTGCTCGTCTCTGCGGTCCCCGGCACCAGGGCGCGGGGCAGTGAGCTGTCTGCGGTGGAGGSAGAAGCCGTGTCCACCCCAAACGGCCCCTCCGTGGTGACAGGGACCGCGACAGCAGCCCCGAGCCCTGCAGAGAAACACAAATCAGAGCCAGGTTAAGGAGCATCCTCCTGCCACGCTGAGCACCGCACACGGCCCCAGCTGTGCAGCCCCGGGCACTGCACCAGGCCCTGCCCCGGGGGAAGGAGGGCAGGGGTGCTGGCAAGGAGGAAGGGTGTCCCACGTGCCGGCTTGGGGTCGGCCTAACTGCTATCACATCCTTCACACAGTCCAAAAGCAACCAGGTGGCAGCCGTAACCCAAGCTGGGCTTCGCTGTGGAAATGCATGGGGAGGCAGGGGGGAAGGGACTGGGGGGCAGAGGGAAGGGACAGCTTTGGGATGAGCAGAGGCACGGGTGGGGGGGTGGCYAAGCTGAGAAAGAGCACGGCATGGTAGGGATGAGTGAGGGGGAGCAGGGTTTGTGTGTACATGAAAGGGGACTTTAGAGAAACGCCTGAAGGTGATTTTGTTCCTGTGTTTCATGATAGGGGGCTGAGCTCTTTAATCACGAGCACCTGGCCACAATTTCTGCAGCAACATTATCTCTGAGCATCCTCCCACAGAGCTGTTAAACCACAGGGCTGGGCCACAGCCAGGGCAGGTTATTTGCACCCTGCTGCATTCCCCAGCAGACCCTGTTAGGTGAGCTGCAGCCCGGGCCTGTCCCTTCCTGGGAGGGCTGGGGAAGACAGCTAACGTGCCCATGGAGCTGCTAAAAAGCAGGGAGCTTTTCTAAGCCCTGTTTTCTCTTGCTGCTGCCTTACAATGCACCATCTGAYTGAAGATACAAGAAGCGCAATCCAGGCCATCGTGTACGCAGCAGGTTGGAGATGGCACGGCAGCTCTGCAACGTCTTGCATCCCACTGCGTTAGCAGCAGTTGACTGACGCAGGACACGGTTCGTTCCAGGTCAGGGAGAAATGCTTGCGTATGCACAGGCACAAGGGGCTACGGCTGCTCAATACCACAGGATGCTGCAGCCCAACCCAGATAACGCTGTGAAGGGACGGCATTGCCTGGCAGTTGCCTCAGAAGAGCTGGGGACCAATAAATCTAGTTCATACCCCCAAGAGCATTTCAAAGTGCAATCTTAGGACAGCCCTTAGCACTCTCTCCTCTTTGCAGAGCCACCCCAGAGCATACTTATTTCTGCAGAACCTCTCTGGTTCTTACGTTTTTCACCTGTTGGGTGTCTGGGATGCATTAAAATACACATTCTTTAAAGTTTTTTGACAGGTGAGGAGTTGCAGCTTAGTAAAGTATTTATTAATTGCACATGACTTTTGATTCATTGCAATTAAGCCAGGTTCATTAATCYTTTCCTGGGGTCAGAGCCTGTGCTCTCCTGCTCAGTTCCCACATACCCCATGAGGTGGGCTAACACTTAAAGCTGTCAGTGGAAACTGAGGGGTTTGGTACCCTTGGAAGAAATACTGAGCAGCTCCTAGTCTCCTTTTAGGATGSGGATGCAGTTTCTGGAGAGGCCAAGATATCTCTGCCAGCTCTAGGAGTGGCCTGGAGGATCTGCTGACACTTGSCTTTAGGCAGCTGTAATTAGGGGAAACAAAGTCCACCCTGAGGGTGAGATGATCCCCTCAGCACCATTCCTACAGCCCAAGCCTGTTCCTCATCCTGGTGCTCCAGCTCAACAGGTTCCCCCTGTGACTTAGGCAGATCCCCCAAGCAACGGGGATGCCTCTGCCCTCGCTGCCAGCCCAGCTCGTTAGCACACTGATAGCTTTGTGGCAAAGTCATTAATGAAAATTATCTCCTATCCCAGAACAATCCTCAAGGGATCCGTCCCCCTCCAGCCCCCTGTTTCCCTTTCCGCCAGGCCATTTCCTCTCCTTACCCCTCCTGCCCTTCTCCCATCTTGGCTTGCTGAGCTAAGGCTTTTGCAACAACCAACACTTTCCTATCAACCAGAGATCAGCTGCTTCTCTTCTTGTCTCAAAGAAAAGAAAGTGAGTCAGTCAAGTCCCCCCAGGTAAGTCTGACAGGCTCCACCTCCGCGTTTTATCTTAACTCTTCCATGTACAGCAGGAAATGCCATCCACCCTGCAGGCCAGCAACCTGAGCTGCAGATTCACAGGAAGCTTGTGCGAGAGGAGCTTTGCACCACAGCTTGCCCTTCCCCAGGTAGGGGAGGGACAGGAGCACCTCTGGTGTCTTGCAGACCCAATTTGTCAGGTAGCCATTTGGTTTGCTTGCTGGAGGGGTGCATGGTGGCATGCTGTCTCCCCAGTTTTGGTCCTTCTCTCTCCCACAGGATGTGAAGACTGCAACTGGCCCCGCAGCTGCTGCAGCTCACTGCCAAGCCACGGTGATGCCTCTGCATGAAACACCTCCCTAGCTTTTTGGCTGCAAGGTACTGCAAGTACTGGTCATAGGAAAAGCTTCCAGTGTAGCCAGAAAGAAACAGCAGCTCAGCACCTTACYTGCTGGGTCAGGGAGCACTAGAGGTTTGGTGCTAGCAGGGAAACAGAGRACGTACCGTGCAAAATCCACACGCAGCATCCCACGAAGGTCCGCAGCATCCATCCCCTGGCCCCCATGCCACRAGGCCTCCTCTGGGGCTGGGAAGGCTCGTCCCTGCCTGCCTCTCCTGCCAGAGCCGGAGTCCCACAGGTGTAATCCTGTTCCCAGGCCCTCCTATTTATAGGGATGACTAAAGGAGGCAGGTTGCACCCGCTGTCCCCTCCCTCCCCGCTGTGCTTTCCCTCCACGTCCCTGTCACCGTTCCCTGTCTGCAAAGTCCTGCTCCCCCCTCCCCGAGGGCTGGCAGGGGCACACCGTGCTTCCCCACGAAACCCCGCTCCCTCCSCGGGAGCCAGGAGGGCGCTGGGGAAGAGCAGCCCCCTCCCGCCGRGTTTGCCCACGCGCTGCCAGCGGGCGCACAAGAGCATCGCGGGGGACCTGCCGCGCGGCGAAGTGCCGCGGAGCAGCCGGCCGGGGCAGCCGGAGCCAGCGCGGCTGGAAGGTGCCGCCCGTGCCATGGTGCCCACGGGGACACCGTGGGCTTCGAGATCAGCTACCGAGCGGGGTCCTGTCCCGGCGCAAGGCAGGATTCAAGTTCCTGCTCGGCTCAGAGCTGCCCCGGGGCCTCGGGAGGGTTTGCGCAGCTGGAGAGGCAGGGCTGGGGGCAGGCCCTGGGGCACCAGACGAGCCCCCCACCCCTCAGCTGAGGTCCCACTGGGGGTCCCAGTGCAGACAGCCAGCACAGTCCAGCGGCATTGAACACCTCAGCCCCAGATGGGTGCAGCAGTGCAGGAGGGTTGGGGGTGCCAGGAGAGGGGGAACTGGCCAGTGAAGCTMCACTACAAGGTGGGACCAGCTTTCCCAGTTATTAGAGCAGGAAAAGGCCCAGTCCTGGCTACTCTTCCCCTGCTGCTGGCTCAGCTCGTGGCTCACCTCACCCCTATTCCTCGATGTCCCCCCCTTTCCCCAGCTATAGCAATTCCTGCTCCCTGCCTGCAAAGTCCTTTGAGCTCCCCCAGTGAAAAGCATTATGCAAACACCCACCATTACATGTTTTTGTAATCAATTAAATGCTTCTTAAGCAGAAATGCCCCAAGCGACGCCTGCAAAGTGTTATTGGAGGTGTTGCAACCCCGGAGCTGGGCAGCACACGATGTCCTGCCGGAGCCAGCCTTTACTAAGCGGCCACCAAGCGACAYGTCCCCCCGCCAGCCACCCCCAGCCAGGCAGCCTTCCTGGGGGAAACGCCAAGGGAAGCCAAGTCACGGCCGACGAAAGCCTGTCGTATAAACCCACGCATTTCCCCCCCGCCGTGACCAGCGCAGCAGCCCGGGAACAGGGCAGAGCATAAATCAGAGGAGAGAGCGGCGCTCGCCCGGAACGAACGCCCACCAGGAACGCCAAAGCGGTGGCAAGGCAAGGGAGGACGGCGCGGCAGGGGCCCGAGCAGCGGGCGCTGCTGACCACGGGGCCATACGGAGCGAGTGACCATCCAGGCAGCTGCCACACCTGGGCCGGCAGACGCTAAGAGGGATCCAAACCCTCTGGTACTGCCGTATCTTCAGCCAGGGCTGAGGATGCTGTGTTGCTTTGGAAAGCCCTGTGSCAGCCCAGTTGTGGAATATGTGCTTGTGTCAGGAGAGTGGCTCCAGCAAGTGTTTGAGGTGCACAGCGCAGTGGGAACCACACGCATCATCGCAAAYGCTCTGCTTGGCGCGGGGTGAAATAGCTCAGTTGACACGAGGCACTTCCAACCCACCTTGCTCTCAGACCTCTTCTAAGCTGCTGCCTTGCAGCCTGACACCCAGCCCAAGGCTTGCCCATGGCTCCCCATGCCCTGGGCTCTGCTGCAGAGCGGTCAGTCCCTCCTGACTGTGGAGATCCCTGGGCCATCGTGGCACTGCTAGTGCTCCCGTGGATCATCCGCAGCCTGGGGTTTTGCCACCTGTTGGGGCCTTGCTGCCACATCTCCCTTCAGAGCATCAATACCTGGCTCAGCTGGTCACTTTGGGAAGAGGTTGCCAAGTTAGAGATGGCAATGGCAACAGTCACCCCCTGTGGTGCACTGGGACCCACACCGTCAGGAGTCCCTCACATCTGCTTCTCCAGACAGTGCTACCCTCCAAAAACTCCGTCTTCCTGATGCTCCTCTAGCTTTGGTCAGTCCTCAGAGTGTGTACACAGACTGGGTAATGAACCGACTCATCCCTGTACACTGGTTCTGCTAGGAAAGCCCACAGCCCAATGATAGCAGGGCTGATCATCCTTCATCATGAGGCTGGTGCTCCAGTCCCACTCTGGAAAGGGTCTTTCCATCGATCCCTCTGTGATGCCTGAAATGGAGGTCCCCAGCAAGCCAGTGGCTCCTGCAAGAATGGTTAACTGTGGTCCAGGGCTGGCCRAAGTGCCTGCCCCATGGCAGCAATGTGATGGGGACACATTTTCCCAGGCCCACTCTACAGGATGCCAGCTGGCAACTGCATGAGAATCTGCTCCAGAGGGCTCAGCACGGAATGGACACTGGAGCCAGGAAAGAGGGGAGAGAGGAGGCTTGAGCTCTGCAGAAAGCCTGATTTCTGAGTTGGTGTCAGCAGAGTCCTTTCAGACCAAAACCAGCCAGGAAAACAAGCCAGGGAAAGGTTGGTTTGGGGAGCAGACACTCTCCCTCAGCAATCCAGATCTGGGGAGCAGCAAGGTGGCGGATCCCAGCACACAACATCCTGCTGGGCCCAACGCAGCAGCCCCAGGAGGTGCAGGAGGTGGGCAGCCCCCGCATGCAGTGCCTTATCGGCATTCCTGAGTTTAATGGGCTGGTTGTTCCAGCCCCACGGAGGTTTCGGCATCTCTCACCGGGACTGCTCCRGTGTCCCAGCAAGGGCATTTCGAGAAGGGGGGACCAGGTTATCCATCAACCCTGCTGGTTCTGGATCACTTGGTACACCCRGTGCATTGCAATGTTCCCCCATCGCAAGCTGGGCTGATGCTTAGCCATAGCCACTGGCGGGGGGGAAGGGGAGGGTGACGCTGAAAGGGACACCTGAGTCACAAGGGGCCAGCAATTTGGCAAGCGGCCCCGTGACGCCACACCAGCCACACTTCTAGGTGCTCTGAAGGCAGTTTACCCTCTGGGCACAACGGAACCAGAAGCACCATAGGGGAGCAGGGCTGCTCCCAGGAATGGCGCTGCTATGTGAGTGACAGCACAGAGGCTGAGAAATGATTTAAGGRTTGGAAAAGCCCCTGGCTGTGAGGGACCTCCCTGGCTCAGTCTGCTTAATTCATCACAGAGACCTGATTACAGCCAAAGCCTRTCTTCCTGGGGAGGCACGGGCGGCCTCCCTTAACGTGGAGGAAAAGACCCGAAAAGACATCCATGCTTGGAYGCAGAGGCCAGAGCAATCCAAACTTGTACCAGCTGTGCAGTGCAACTGGCAGCAGCTCACCAGGGAAAGGCACCAAGGGCACCCATAGCTCCCCATCACCAGGGGCTCCCAGCCAGGAGTGGGGTCTCCAAGAGGGGTGCACCTTTACTGGGCAATTCYTGTGCTCAGGACTGCAACAGTACTTGGATCCAAGTCCTGAAGGAGCCAGGTGCCCATGGAAAGTGAGAGGCAAGCAGCCGTGGGGCACATAGGTGCCCAGCCCCACTGGGATGGCCAGCACAGAGACCATGGGCATTTGACCATGCTGGGTAGGGGTTGGCTGGAGCACTGTCCAGCACCCTGTCAAAGTCACGTCCCTGTTCTCCATCCCAGGCCCAGGGGTGGAAGGACCCATGGAGACAGGGGTATCTCCTGTCCCGTCACCCCCACATCACTGCAGCGGTGGAAGGAGGCCATGGCAGCCAGGGATAGTAAGTAAGTGCCCCAGTCACCTTTTCATCCCAGCACTTCAGGACCTTTTCCTCCCTTTGTGACGCACTTTGGATCCATTATCCCAGCCCTGGCCCTGTTCCATGTCCTGGGGTCTGAAGTTATGGATTCAGCAGCCGGAGAAATCAGCCCGGTGGGACTTGGCGTGGGAGGACTCTTGGCCTCACTCCACAGCGTAGGCTGATYACGAGGATCATTTCCCAGTACCCCACCAGGCGTCCGCTCCAGGCACCCCTTCTAGCAGCCTTTTCCCTGGCTGCCCGGGCACCACAGTTGAGCGCACCAGGATCTCAGGGACCTGTTGTGCCTTGGTGCTGACGGCCGCAGCAACAGCTTGAAAAAGCCAGAGTCCTAGAATAATGGCACGCATCCGGGATGTGGGGCTGGCCGTGCTTTGTGCCTTTCCTGAGGGGGAGGTGGATGCATCTCCCGGAACTGGCTACATTCCTGAGGAACAAGCCTTACACTATGCCCCACAAAGATTCAGGGGCTGGCGGCAAGCAACGTGTCTACACATGACCCCCCAAGGCAGCCTACAGACGGATCTGAGCACTATCCCCCYGCTAGCGATAACAGGGAGGAATAAGCTGATCTCTCACCTAGGGGATGGGCTGGCCATGAGGAAAAGGATGTGGCATGCCAGCAGCAAGGTCCCTAAGTGACCACGGGAGGATATGCCCTTATATCTCCACACACACACACACAGAGCCTTGCCCCGCATGGGGACCTGCGGACTGGTGCTGCAGCTCATACGGACCGAAGAGCAGGAGGTCCAGCGGCAGGATGGAGAAGCAAATCCTGCTGAAATCAGAGCATCGGGATGAGATGTCTGGGCTCAGCCCCCTCCTCCAGGCCCAGCTGAGCCTCTCCTGGCTTGTCCGGGCCTCCAGGAGTCAGCAGAAGGTGGGATGGTTTCAAAGCACCTTTTCCCATCCTGTCTCACTGTTGGCCCTGTTCCTGGATGGATAATAACTCAAGGGGACTCAAGCAGTTCCTGAGTTTGGCTTCCCCTCATCACCCTCCTGCAGCCCCCCACACACAGCATCCCAGCTGGGATTGGCACCCTCTCACCTGCCCTTGCCACCAGYCCTTTCCTTTTCCAAGGCATCATAGACTGTGAGCCAGAATCAGGGCTGCAGAAAGGGATCAGCCAAAAATAACCCCTAAGAACAACATAGCTATTTTGTTCATCATTTTAGTTTTCAATCTCCCCACAAGGTGACTTGCTTAGGCTAATAATTGCTTCAGTTTGATTTTACTTGCCCAATTAACCAGTTAATAAATGACTTTGCTGCAGGGGGACAGATACTACAGCCGTCTCCTTAGCTGGAGACTGGAAAAAAACAAGGAAGGACCACAGCCCATAGCGTTTCCATGGCCCCACTGTGCACACAGCCGCACCAGCGGTAGGAGGGGCGTAATGGGCCAGAGAGCAGCAAAGCAGGGAGTGCCACAAGCCCCCAGGCTGTTCGGATGCTGGATGTTCAAGGCTGGGCTCCAGCTGTGTGGAAAGGCTTTTCCTTTTCCCACCTTCACTCTATCTGATCTGCAGCCAGACAGGTTTCCCCAGCCCACCAGTCCTCCCCCAGCTCCCTGAACGCATTTGCGTTCTGCAATTGGGTGATAAAACCACCTGCTCCACCTGGGGGAACTGCAAAAKCAAATCTCCCAGTCCATCATTTATTTCAGAGAAGGAAGCATATAAATAAATGTCCAGCTGTGCAGGCACTCATCCTAGCTGGTGGCCACTGCTGGTTCCTAAGGTGTAATCAGATCCACTTGGTCCCCAGTTGAATCCAGGTGGTTTTCCTCCACAGTATCTCTGCTAGAGAGTGAAGCCAAAAATACAAGAAGGTAATTTGGAAAAAAAAAGAAGACATCATCTTTGCCATGAAAAATGCGGGATTTCTCTTTACTGCCTGCCTGCGTTGGTGTGGGTGCGCTGCTCCAATACCAATATCACAGGCAGGCCCAGGRGGGAGACCTGATGGGCTTCAGTTTCATTCATGCTCCATGCTGAGAGCTGAAGAGCACGGCTGTACCCAGAACTGTACTCAGATGGAAAATGGGGGTTCATTTCCTCTTCTGTTTCATTCCCAGAGCCACCCCTGGACTCCATCCTGGCCCTGCTCTGAACACAAAGCAGCCCTCTGGCTTTTTCCCATCTAGCAGCAGCTCTCCAAGGGTTCTGATRTTGCAATATCTCCAGACTGCAAAGCCTTGGAGGTTACTAGTACCAACAGACTAAGCTCTGGACATAGAGACCTGCCACCTACCAGTGTTAACTAGCCCAGGAGCAGGGTCTCCAGATCTCCTTTCTCTTATTTATCAGCTCCATAAAAGGGTTGATATGGCCCATATTCATAAAATCAGCCATCCCTCATTGCCATCCCAACCATGAAAGCCCTTGTAGGGGCTCACGGGCAGCCTGTCTCTCCATCCAGCTGCCCAGAAGAACCAGGGGACAGCAGAAGGTCCAAAATGTGGACATTGGGACTGGTACAAGGCCATAGGAGAGCTTGAGCAAGATGCACGGGGCAAGATGCATACAGACTGCAGAAAGTGACAGGGACAACCCCAGCCCGGGAGAACAGGGTGCAGGGTGCTTTGGTGGTCATTGGCATYGGGGTGTAATGTTGGATGGGGGAGTCTGGGTTCAACAGGAGCTGCACAGGTCACCCTAGAGAGCCACACYATCGTGGAATAAGGAATCGAGAGCAGAATGCTTGCAAATTTACTCAGTTCCCTGCCCTGCAGGTCCTCAGGCTGGGAGGAGAGCATTCAGGTCCTCCTCTTCCCTCTCCACTCCACCATGAAGCCAGCACACGGGAACGCAGTCTGCAGATCCCCACGGAGCTGGAGGAAGAGGACAGTCATGAAACCCACATAGTATTTAAAAACAGTTCAGGAGGGGCTCCCTGATATCCATTTCCCACCAGGAGCCTGGACTAGCCCAGGAGAAGGAAAATTTTTTCCACTTGAAAGGGCTGAGGGTAAAATTCAATGCAGGGTACAGGGTACAGGAGGGAGTCATTCTCCCCACTTTAGCTATCTGACTCCCTCCACAGTTTACTGGACCTCAGCTGGCAAATGCAAACCAGCRTCCCCTCTTCAGTGCACTTCTAGGAGGCCTCACCTTGGACAAAATCAGCTCCTGGGCCACAGAGCTTTCAAGGTCCAGGGGAACGGTTAGGCGCAGTGACAGAAAGAGGTGAGATGATGCACCTAGGAACAGAAAACATGGCTCTTGTTATCCCTGCTGACCCTTCAGTTGCATTGTGGCAGGATCCGGAGCCCTCTCCCTGGGCACCCTCGTTGCAGATCTGTGTCAGCTCATAGGAGACAGCCTCTGCCCCCACCTGGGATTTCTTACCATCCATATTGTACAGGGAAGCACAGAGAGATGAAATGGCTTGTCCGAGGCTATGCAACAAAGCACCTGAGAGAGCAGAGGGAGGTACGGAGACAGATGCCAGCTCCCTAGTCCAGCACTGTCAGTGAGAGACACAGGACCTTCTCTCAGATCACAGCTTGGTCATGTCACGGACCCTTACACTGGCAGGTGAATAACCCTCCTTGTGTACMGAAAACACAGCTGCTGCTCTCCACCTACAACACAGCTGGGAAAACATGCGTTGCTCTCACTTTGACCATCTCCACTGGCAGCAGGAAAGAACCTGAGACACGCATGTGGAGGGAGGGGATATGGAAAAGGTCTCCCTTCCCCGGTTCAGGGCTGGCAGGTCTTTTCAAACCTGCTTTTCAGGCTGCTGCCCACCTTGCGTGTTCCCAAGAGACCACCACACATCTCACTGACTGCCAGTGTCCCCATATCAAGAACACAGCAAAGGCACTGGGCTCCCAGGGCAGATGGCTTTCCTCAGCTCCGCAGGCCAGCCTGGGGACCACCACACCAGCTGCCAGGAAGCCCAAAAGCTACTGCAGTGCCAGGGTGGTGGCAATGCCCATGGTGCAGCAGGGCATGCACAACTCTTGTCAGCCCATCTGGAGGAGGGTTTGGAGCCCCAGGAGGTGAGAAGGGGCTGCACTTACTGGTGTTAGTCACGGCGCTGGGGCAAACAAGCGGTGTCACTGGCTCGTCTGCAGTGGTGCTGATGGTAACCTCTGGACTCTGGGTTGAGTCAGTGGCAGGGGATGAGGGCTCCGTTGATGGGTAAAGTGAGGTTACATYAGCAGTGCCTGCAGAGATGTAAGATGTTTCTACAGCTGGGAAAGGACTAGCCAAAATATARGGCCTCCCCTGCTGCCAGCTCCCCGTTTCCTGAAATGCTGGCATTGCTCTGAGGCCTGGGACTGTGMAAAGACAGCGGCTGGTCCCCCTGGGGAAGAGCCAACGACTGCTCTCAACACTCGGAGGAGTTAACTCCAGTGGGGCAGGCTATGCTCTGGGGTGGAAGCAGCTGAGTCCAGCTCCTCCTGGCAGAGTATTTATAGGAATACAAGCAAATCTGTTCCCACAGCTTTCCAGCCACAAATCCACAWGTCACTGCTGCAATAAGTCTGACGGCCTCAGTACAAATGGGTCAGGAGACAAACTGGAGCATGCTGCCCATACATGCTGTGTCTCATAGCCTGGTGTGAGGATGATTTTTAAATCCACACCACAGCTCCCAAGTTCTTCCTTCACACCTAGKCTGCACCTCCCACACCTGGGGCTACAGATTCCGCCCTGCAGAGGGGAAATCGCTGGCTGTAGCAAAGCATTAATTTTCCCAGCTGATGGCTGCTTCTATTGCAATAAGATCACACAGATTTTTCTGCAGGACTTTTGTAAGCCTGCATTTCCACAGGAATCTGTAGCAGAGACTCTGGCATCCTACACCTACCAGATATACGGTACCATTACTTGTCTGCCGTGTACCAGCATGCAGTGCATGATCCACTCAAACTGGGGAACTGTAGCACCTGAGTTGTACCAGGACTCTTCAGTTAGCCCAGATGCTAACAGAGATGTGGTAAATACTTCAGGGCTAGCAGTAGGGGACAGGGGTGCAGACTGCATCTGCCTCAGGCAGAGACACARTAAGTATGGCCCAGGATGAGGTAATTGGGTACCCACCAGGAACAGGATTGGAGATCCTGAAGGGCTTCATCCAACCCTGAGTGCATCCCCAGTCTCTGAACACCACCTCAATGGTACTCACTTGTTGCTGCACTTGAGGTTTGAGGCACWCTTGTCGTGTCCAGGGCTGTCCCTGAGGTCGAGGAGGAGATAGCAGGGGTGGTCCCAGCTGTGGTCTCTGGCTGGGTGGCAGTGAGAGTGCTCTCTGAGACAGCCGTGCTGGTGACAAAGGCACTTGTGGTGCCTTCCAGCAATGTCGAGGACCCAGCCAGAGTGGCTGTCTCTTCTGTCGTGATGGGAGGAGTCATTGTAGATGAAGATGTACTGCTGGTCTCCTGGGATGTGCTGCAAAGTGGTGAGGTCATGGCTGGCTCTAAACTGGTGCTCGTGGCAAGTGTGGTGCCCTCCATGGTGGAAGTAAGAAGGGGAGAGGTCGAAGGAGGCACCATGCTTGTGTCGCCTCTGGTCAGACTGATGCCTGGAGCTGTGCTGGTCCCCATGGGTGTGCTGGCTGTCGTCTCAGTACAGGTGGATGTCAGGGTTGCAGTGGTTGGAGACTGGGCATCAGTGGTGGTCCCCTTTCCTGTGGTGATGGAGACTACCTGGAATGTGGTAGTGCCAGCAGGCAAACTGGCAGAGCTSTGGGTTGTGCTGCCCCTCTCAGACAGCACAGTGATATTAGAGGCTGCAGGGCTGCTGCCCCAAGTAGTTGCAGTGCTGGCTGTGAAGATGTACGGTGGCGTGCTGGACTTCTCCTCTGGGGTGGTCCCTCTTTCCACTTCAGGGCTGGAGGGAGGAGTGGTGGCTGTGCTGGTGGAGGTAGTGGTGGGCAGAAGTGCTGAGGTCTCCCTAGGTCTCGAGAAGGCAGATAAAGCTGGGGACACTGTCACTGTCACATCTGTGTCTGTGGTCCCTGCAAAGAGGTTAGCGAGTGAAGCATGCAAATGCTTGTCATGAAAGGCTAAAGCCACAGCTGTGCCAGGCACGGCCCAGCATTGCCACCACACTTAAGCTCCCTAAGGGACTCAGAGCCACCAAGAGTCAGGAGCCGGGATTCCCCGTCCCGCGTCAAGCATGGGGATCAGGCACGTCACCTCGAATAGCGACCTGCTCGTCAGTGTGGAAGGATGAGTAAATCTCACAGCCTGACAAGCCCGGAACAACCCATGGACATCTCTAGGTTTCGGGGCAGAAACTCCTTTTGGCCTCAGAGATAAGTCACATTCCACCACCTTCGACCATCCCTGGAGGAAGTCGAACAAACCCGTCCGACAGGAAGAGCAGCTGTTCAGGAACTGGTTACCATGAGACATGCTGGTATCTCATCAGGAGCTTATACAAACATCTCTGATGCAGATATTCAGGAACTGATAACATGAGGCATAAATAATGTGAGCAGGGGAAAACCAGCCCCACTGAACCGGAGTAAAACACGAACAAATCCCAGCTTGCAAGCTCGGGGGCGAGTCGCGAGAGACGTGCTGCGATCCCCGCGAGCCCTGCGCTCTGCCGGGGGCTGCGAGGGACGCGGCGCGCCGGGGCCGGCGGCCATGCCGAGGGGCGGCGCGACCCACGCCGGAGACTTCCCAGGTGGCAGCGACCCGGCAGAGGAGCCCGGCGGCTTTTAGGGAAATAAGCACCRCTCCTGCTTTGTTTGCAGAGCAAATATTAGCACAAGCGCGGCGCGCCCAGCGCTCCGTCCCCTTCAGCGCCGAGGAGCCACCGGTTGCCTCGGGCCGGCCCGGCCGCCGCTGCCTCCCCGCGCCACCGCCGCCSCTCGCCCTCTGAGAAATATCAGCCCTCGGCCGGCCAAAGCGCCCCGGCGAGAGGGGCCRAGGTGCCGCCGACCGCAGCCCTCGCCCGGCTGGGTCGCCGCTCCCAGGGGCCCCGTCCGCCGCGGCG
>NW_028187155.1:1170376-1210203 GCF_003343005.1 Rhea americana | reverse complement strand
CGGCCCTGGCCCCCCCCCCAGTCCGTGCCCCCTCCCCCTTCAGGGGTTTTCCCCGTAGCTGCGGGCCCTGGGGAAATGCAGCGCCAGAGCCGAGGGCGAAGGGAGCCCGAGGGACCCCGCGCCGCGGCGGCCAGGCAGGCACCGGGGGTGGAGAGCAGAGGGCAAACCCTGCAGTGCCGCCCCGAGATGGGGGACCGAACCCCTCCGGCCGCTTGCCAGGGCCTGGCAGCGCCGGGGAAGCGAGGGCCCAGCCAGGTGGGCTGTGGGGGCAGCCCCAGGGTGTTGCAACGTTAAGCGTGAAGGTCTGCAAGGGGTCCAAGCGAAGCTAGGTTGACCAATTTATGGTCACRAGCAGGTCTCTCTTGCTGGCAGTATGGCCGCATCACCCCCAGCACACCTAACATCTTCGCAGTTATATGGCAAGTGGACAAAGGACTAGGTGGCCTCATCCAGTGACGTGCTTGTAGGCAAAGGCTGTACCTCAGGTCTACCTGGCGCACCCCCAAGGGTCTGCACTGCCATGCCAAACTGGATTCTCTTATTTTGCCATTTTTGGATGCTTTCCTAAGTGTTTTTCTCCACTCATAGCTTCGGGCAGATGGTGGAGGAGGTCTTGTGTCTGTTCACAGGGGTTTCATATCACCACGCTACTCTGGCACGATTGGTGATCCCATTTGCAACTGCCTGGTCCAGGTCCTGGAGGCTGCAGTACTTGTCTCAGCATTGTCCACCCACTAGGACGGTCTTGAGGATGCCCCAGAAGAAAGGGAAGCGAAAAGCAGACAGAGGGGGCGAGCCTGAGGCTGAACCAGATGCCACAGAGTTGCCACATTTGTCTCCAAAGAGGAATAAGAAGGAGGCAGCCACAAAGAAGCTGGAGGAGGCAGTGCGGGAGGCCCGGCAGAAGGCAGCCCGATCCGTGCAGGAGTTCAAGTACAATAAAAAGCGGGTTCGTCTTATCTCACAGGGTTCTGACCTCAAAGACAACGCTAAGTGCATTCTCTACTGGATGTCCCGAGACCAGCGCGTACAAGGTATGAACCAGCCTATCCAGGGGCTGGCAGACTGAGACACAAAGCACTCCAGGTCRTGAGAGACCTGTTCTCTCCCTGCATGGAAGAGCTCTTCTCCAGAGCCGGACTTGTAATCGGTGACTGGCAATGTCCCCAGGGTTGAGCCCTTCAGAACAGAGAGATGTGGCAGGGAGTTTGGGTAGAGACAACTGTAGTGCATGGTCCCTGCAAAGCTGTCCCTGACTGGTTTTCCGTACAGTTCAGGCAAAAGGCTGAGCACTGGTGCCCCCGGTAGCCTTTGGAGCTGGCGCTGTGGGATCTCTGCTGAGCACTGGCAAGATTCCCATTGCAGACCTCCCTGACTGCCTCCCTCTCCCTGCAGCCATTCATCACCTGTTTCCATCAAGTCCCTAAGAGATCCCCTTGTCCAGCCTCCTACAGCAGGGCCACATCAGCCTGAGCCTGCCCTGATGGACAGAGACACAAAACAGGCTGGGGAGGCAGCCAAGGCCCCAGCTTAGTGACTCCCCAGATCGACTGAGACTCGGACTCAGGCTCAGCCAGGCAGAGGATCCCCCTGATACAGCCCCATGCTCTTTCTCTGCAGATAACTGGGCTTTCCTCTACGCCCAGCGGCTGGCCCTCAAACAAGAGCTCCCTCTGTATGTCTGCTTCTGCCTGGTGCCCAGATTCCTGGATGCCACCATCCGCCATTATGGCTTCATGCTGAGGGGCCTGCAGGAGGTGGCCAAGGTACGGACCGTTGTGGGGATATGATGTGGGGGGGGGGCCTGTGTGATATGGCAGGGACAGAGCTCCTGGAGAAGGAGCAGGATCAGTCCTTCAGAGATCAGGGTAGGATTAGGTCTTAAGAGGCCCAGACTTTGTCTTACCCTTTTCTCCCTCATTGCAGGAGTGCACAGAGCTGAACATCCCCTTTCACTTGCTGCTGGGCTACGCCAAGGATGTGCTACCCACATTTGTGGTGAAGCATGGCGTGGGCGGGTTGGTGACAGATTTCTGTCCCCTCCGTGTCCCCCAGCAGTGGGTGGAAGACGTCAGAAAGCGGTTGCCGGAAGATGTGCCATTTGCACAGGTAGGTCCCTGCGTTCTGGGAGGGGAGTGGGCAGSCTGGGGAAAATCCTGGCTGGTGAGATACAGAAAAAACTTACTCTCTGGATTTTCATACCTGTGGAAGTGCACTGGAGTGACTTGAGCAGGGGAGGTGAGGACATCTGTCCTGGGTCTCCCTGACCCTCCCATTAATCTTCCTGGTGCTGTAGGAGTAGAGCCAATCTTTTCAGTTCCCTTTCATGAAACAGCTGTGATCACAGGCATTGCTAATTGGGCTGTCCCTTGGATGCTGCTTTTCTTTGTACATCAAAACATCTTCCCATTCTCTCTCCTATCAGTCCAATCCTGTTGTCCTGCCCCATGTCCCCCTGTTCATGCTCCAGCTTTAGCCAGATAAGTGGGAAATACCCCATTCTGTCAGAAAGCGCAGTGCAAGGATCATCTGCAAGTCACATCATCAGGACTGCTTTTTTCTCCTGTTCATAGTCTCCTCCACGGCTCTGCTTCCCAGGTTGATGCCCACAACATTGTGCCCTGCTGGGTCACCTCCCCCAAACAGGAATACAGCGCCAGGACCATTCGGAGCAAAATCCACAGTCAGCTCCCAGAGTTCCTGACTGAGTTTCCTCCAGTCATTCAACACCCATACCCCCCTTCCACCCCAGCAGAGGTAAGAGGGAGCCACCCCTTCACCCCAACTGGCATCCACTCCCAGACAGTTTAACAGCTGCTTTGTGATCCTGGCAGGGGAGTGATGGGGTTTGAGGGCACAGTGACTTTCCTGAGGTCACACACAGGTGGTTTAGAGCTGAGGGCACCCTGGGAAAGGCAGGTTCCCACCCCATTCTACCAGGCAACAAGCGCATGTCAGCTCTTCACTGGAGGCAGTTGTGCTGAGTGGATGCTGGGCTAGTTGATAGAAGGCTGGCATGGGTTGGGGGCTTGCTGGTTGCGGCCAATCCTGAGAGGACATCCAGGGCAGCACTGGCTGAAGAACATCAGCTTTTGGAGCTCAGCTCTCATACGACAAATGTGCTCATGCTGCTTGGTTGCTGCCCAGCCCGTTGCTTGGGAGGCCTGTTATTCCAGCTTGCAGGTGGACCGCACTGTGAAGGAGGTGGAGTGGGCGACCCCCGGTGCTGCTGCAGGGTTGGCTGTGCTGCAATCCTTTATTGCTGAGCGGCTGAAATCCTTCAGCTCCCACCGGAATGACCCCAACAAGGCAGCTCTCAGCAACCTGTCACCGTGGTTCCACTTTGGTGAGTGTCTCAGCTCTCACCACCATGTGGTGCCACCCTGTGCACAGGGCTCAGGGTAGAAGTRGAGACACTGTGCAGCAGCAGGGCTGAGCACAGCAGCTCAGAGTGGCAGCCTGACTTGCTCCCTCCCCTGRTCCCCAGGCCAGATTTCCACCCAGCGAGCCATCCTGGAGGTGCGGAAACACCGCAGGAAGTACAAGGAGTCTGTGGACACCTTTGTGGAGGAGGCTGTGGTGCGGCGGGAGCTGGCTGACAACTTCTGCTACTACAACAAGAACTACGACAGTGTTCAAGGTAACACACTGGGGCCAGGTGGGGGAACACCGGCAGCTAGGCCGCTGCCTGCTGTGGTCACCCCAAATTGGCAGTCCTTCCTTTCTGCTAGGGGAGGAGCCATTGGGGCAGTAGCATACCATCCTTTGATACCTTCTGGATGTAGAATAGGAGTTGCTGATGCCTTGTGGAAAGAGAGATGGAGAAACCACTACTTCCAGGGCTGCCTGTAGGGTTGGTGTCTCCAGTGCATGGTGCCCTCAGCAGCCCGTTTTCCCATCTCTGTCTTGGAGCCCTGCAGGGAGCAGGTTTCTCAGTGTCGCTTCTGGTCTCACTGCCTCACAGGTGCCTACGACTGGGCGCAAACGACACTGAAGCTCCATGCTAAAGACAAGAGGCCTTTTCTTTATGAGCTGCAGGAACTGGAGCAGGGGAGCACACATGACCCGCTCTGGAACGCTGCCCAGGTAGTACCCTGCATCTTCTCATCTTGAAATACTGAGCAGCCTCCCTGAGACCTCACGCCCCACCAGRCAGGCTGAAGCCATGCTGTCTGCCTGGAACCCACGTCAATCCAGCACTCCTAAAACTTGGTAGTGGGGGGTTTGACCTTCCAGCTGGGCATGTCTGTATTGCCACCTCTTCACCTGCTCCTAGGTGAGGAGGAGGAGGAGGAGGAAGTGGATGCATCCTGGAACTGTTTGGGAAGGGTTAGGTGAGGCCACAGGGAGGGATACCCACTGTGGTGATCAGAAGACACTTATTTGGGCATGGTCCTTTCCGACCAGGCTGCCAGCAGAGGCCTGACCCTGTGGGTAGGTGGATGTTGCACTCCAGCAGTGCCCAGGTTCTCCCAAAGGGGAGAGGCAAATGGGCAAGGACCTGCTCCTGCAGGCTGTCTCTCTCTCTGCAGCTTCAAATGGTCCAGGAGGGCAAGATGCATGGTTTCCTACGGATGTACTGGGCCAAAAAGATCCTAGAGTGGACCCGCTCCCCTGAAGAGGCCCTGCAGTTTGCCATCTACCTCAATGATCGCTATGAGCTGGACGGGAGGGATCCCAACGGATATGTAGGCAAGCTGCAAAAGGGGGCGTGGYGTGGTGTTCTTACCTCTGATGGCCAAGGAAGGGCGAGGGGAGCTCTCTACAAAGAATCCAGCCCTTCTCCCCCTGCTCCAGCCCCGTTTTCCTTTGCTCCCACCTCCCAGCTGCTCTTTGGCTACGCAGGCACCTCTGAGCACCAGGGAGAGCTGACACTGTGTGTCTGTGTCCGGCAGGCTGCCTGTGGTCCATCTGCGGCATACACGACCAGGGCTGGGCAGAGCGGGCCGTGTTCGGGAAGATCCGTTACATGAACTACGCTGGCTGCAAGAGGAAGTTTGACGTGGGCCAGTTTGAGCGGCGCTATGCCCCCCACAAGCTCAACAAGTGAACGCTGCTGCGGTGCCCAGAACACAAGCAAACAGGATCACGGACCAGGCTTGCCTCATGACTGCTTGTGCCTCTCCGTGCTTGGGGCAGGCAGTGCCTTTGCCAAGATGCTGGCTCATACCCTGCCTCTGACCAGGGATTGCCCTGGGTGCTCGTGGAGGAGATACTGCAGAAAGCAGCAAGTGCCTGGGTGTTGCAGGTTTCTTTTCTCTGGCATCATTCCCCTGCTATAGCCCCTCTGCTGGGGCGGCTATGCTAGACCCTTCCTAGAGTTTATGTGGGGTAATTCAGCTGTCGCAGCTTTACTCATGTCTGCAAGATTCCCCCCTCAGCCTGCCAGGTCCTGTCAGAAAACTTCAGCAGCAGTGCTTGGGAATAAGCCAAAAATCTCCTTTGCTGCTGCTAACCACAGCTTAGCTTAACCACAGCTGAGCAAGGTGTTTCTGGGGAAAAGCTCAAGAAACTCAGCTGCTCCTGCCAGGCTTCCCAGCAGCTTCCCTGCCTGCCAGTCCCTGAGAATCCATGCTTCAGCCCATGCAGAGCGAGCGCTGTGCAACGCTTTCACATCGTCCTTACACAGGGAGTTCCTGGCCTTTGATTTTAAAGTTTACAATCCCCATCTTCTGCGTCTGTGGTGTTTATGGAGACATGCAGCCCTGCTAAGAGGGAGAGCCCTGCTGCGTGGGGCAGAGATGCAAGCAGGGAAGTGGCAGCTGGACTCAGGCCAAGCCCTTGCCACTGGGCCCCTTTTCCAGCAGTAAAGAAAAGCTCAGAAAGGGGACGTGTTATAGAGCAGCCCTTATTCAGCAGCTCACTCTTCCTGCCAGCAGTCCTTGCTCCAGCAGACAGTTTGCAGAGGTGCTACAAACCAGATGACTGGTGTCAATAACCCCCTCCCAGCCATGGGGTCCCACCCCCAGCTATGCATCACCAGTCACACGTCTCCCTGGCCCAGGGCAGCAAAGCTGGGAGAATCAGGGCTGCCCTGTGGCTACCTGTTGTCAGCTGTCAGCTAATGCATCTCGCTGCCTCGTCCCTTCCTGCCCATGCAGCCAACAGGCACTGCAGCATCAGCCTTGGGAGGGGATGCCAGTGGTTCATTCCACCCAAAGTAATTTGCCACAACACCAACAGGTCTCTTATTTGTTAACTTAATTTATGAGGGACGGCATTTTCATTGCTATGCTGTGCGATAGTCCAGTGAGGAGGGCTCCAGTCAAGTGCCAGGGGCAGCCCCTTGCTCTACTTACAAAGAGCTCGCGCGCCTTGACGATTTCCAGTGTTACTCGTAGCAGTCAGTGCTGTGTTGCCATGGGAAAGGCAGCAGTGTTTGTTAGTGTTGTGCATAACCTTGCGCTGGAGACCGCCGCCAGGTTTCCAGTCCCACGGTGCTTCCCGATAGAGCCCATGATGGCGGGTAGAAAACAGAAGTAAACCAAAATCCACTCATTCTTCTCTAAACATGCTCAGTGCTTCTAGAAACAGTCACGGGCAGTGTTTCGGCCGGTGTCCCACAACATTAAAGTGCTTGAAACAAAACAGCATGGCTGAAGTTGCCCTGCTCTGAGCCAGCTCCTAGGAGGGAGGATACCAGCTCAGACACATGCTGGGAGGGAGGTTGACGCAGTCTTTGCTGAGCTGGACAGCAGCACAAGAGGTCAGCACAGAGAGACAGCAAGCAAGAACCAAGGCATTGCTCTCCATTGGCAAGCTGGGACCAGCTTCTGGCAGCCCCAGGGCTTGCAGAGTTCAGGCTGGTGACTGCCCACTGGCTGAAACAGTGAGCAAAAGAGCAGCTGCTCCCCTGGGGAGAACAAGCAGGACAAAGGCAGGAAGAGGCAATAAAGACAGGTGAGGGAGGGCTAAACTGCCTTTTACATGCTAGGCCCACTGGAGCTGGTATTTAGCAGAGCCTGGCTTTGCCCGGATGCCGCAGAGCACCCAGCCTCTCTTCCCTTGGGTTAATAAGACACAAGGGCAGAGCTGGAGGTGATTTCCACAAAGAGACCCCTGCCAGATCTGCAGCTTTTGATGCAGCTTCTCCAGGGAATAGGCTGCGCCCATGAGCTATGACACAGAACAGACCACTGCAGCTATTGGCATCCTACCCTGGAGAGCTGCTACCACTCACCTGGGCCCACACAGCTGCATCTCTGCAAGATCTCAGCCTGATCTATCACACTGGGGCTCTGCAACCTTCAGCAGGGCAGCAAGGCAGAGCTGCTGCTGTGAAACAGCCTGTCCCCCTCTAGCGAGGCTTGGGGCGCCTGCTCCTCCGAGCACCTCGCTCAGCCAGGCTTCGCCTTGCGCCCGCCYGGCGGCCAGCTCTCCGCATCCCAGCCTCTGCCCTACAGCTCTACCGTCACTCAGCAGGGGCAGCCCACAACAGATCACATCCAAGCCTCAAGCAAGGGCATATGCTGCGAGAGCTATTGCCCTCATATGCCTTCTGCCACTGCATTTTGCCCCTCTGTCCCTCAGCACCCTTCCTGCACGTACACAGGCCAAACTGTTCTTCCTAACATGTGACGGTCAGACCAGGCAGGTGCTTCCCAACCGTGCTACAGTTGTGCTGAGCACCTGCCTGTGTTCCTCTTCCCTCCCATGCCATAAGATTAATCATCCCCATGGTACRCAGAGTCACCTCCTAAAGAGAGCACCTGGCCCACAATGCAGCACTCGCCGTGTGCTGCAGGGTCTGAACACCCAGAGCCATTGGTCATAGCAGGCCAGCTCTGTCTTGRTGAGAGATTAACCCTTTGACTATCCCATTCCCAAACCCCTCTCCCAAGTGCGCTCCCATTGCAAGTAGGCAGTCTGGCCACCCTGCTCCACTGCAGCCAGGAAGCCTCAAGGCTCTACCTGAATCAGGGACCCCCTCCCCACAGGGAGCAGGAGACCTGTGGGGAGAGGGGACACCTGGCAAACACCAGCCCTGCTCAGGGACAAACTGCAGGGAGCAGAAAAGCTCTAGAGGTTTTTGTATCAGTGAGTCCCAAGCAGATTGCATGCCCCTTATGGAGGCCTTTCAAGCACCACCTCCCAGAGGAACAAACAGTTAAAAAGACAAACAGCCATATTAAAAAAATAAAACCAATTCCAGCAAATTAAAAGGAAACAACCTAAAAGAACAAACTGAGACACAGGCTCAGGAGAGGCAACCAGAGGGCTGAAAAACAGACTTTGCACACATCCCAAACGATCCCAGGTACAAGATACCTGGGCACCAGGCAGGTCCTCATGCCACTGCCAGGGGTGAGGTCACACATGACCCTTACAGCAGGACACGTTCCCCTAGGAGGACAGACTAGGAGTGCGAGGGGGAAGGGACGGGCAAAGCAGTTGGGCACTAGATCCCATCACTGCACAGCTCGCTTGGGCAAGGATCCCCCCTGCTTCACTTACTGCGTTCTCCTACCATGCAAACCTGCCTCCCCTGAAAGCCCAGCCACAACGTCCCCCTGTGCAGCTGCACTTCCGAGCTGCTCCCTGCGCAATGCGTCTCTCTGCCGAGCACACCGTGGTGCAAAGGGGAGAGAGAGCAGCCCATACAGACAGCACGGAGAGGCAAGACACAAGTCAGGCATTTTCACCATTGCACCTCCTCTGCTTGGCTCTGGAGTGACAGCAATTGGTCTCTGGCAGGTGAAGGCTCCCTGCTCACTCCCAAGCCAGATCTGAAAAAGGAAGCTGTTAAATTCACAGTCACCCCAAAAACTCAGCCCCCCTCCATGTACACACACACCAGCAGCGGGGCACAGGATGGAAGGAGTCAGAGAGCTGATCCCCCCCTCCAGGGAGCAGACATGGCCAGAGCTTTCAGCATCCAGCTGATGAGCAGAAAGTGCCRACCCCACTGGAGATCCTGCCCAGGGAGGAGGGCACAGGAATTAGCAGCGCAACCCTGCCTGGCCCAGCAGCACCCAAAGGCGAAGGGTGCAGAGAGGCACATCAGCAACTGCTTGGTAAAGGCCCATGTTCTGCCTGCAGGATAGACAGCAGCAGCTGCCTTTCCCCAAGCAAAGGCATCAGTGGGTGTAACTGGTACCTGGAGCAGACCAGACGATGGAAAATCCCCCTTCCCCAGCTCAGCACTGCTGCATAGGGGAAGGCAGATCCCTTCGAGACAGGGCTCCAGGCACCCAGCAAGCCAGCCCTCCCACGGGTCCATTTGGCTCGGAGTCCACTCAGTCTCTAGTGACAAAGGCCACCGGCATAAATAAACCCACCATCTGCTCCTCTGTCGTGATATGCTCATGTGGCTGCCACTGCCTCCTGCTGCTCCAGCTCGTCTTCATAGTCCGAGACATAGGACTCCATGCTCTGCTTGGCCAGCAGCTCTCTGCGGGCTTGAAGTCGTTCACAGCGGGGGCAGCGGGAGGACTTGAAGCAGGACTTGTGGTAACAGGCTTTGCACTCTGCAGGGGAGAAAAGAAGAGTGTGGCTGAGAGCTGAAGGATGACACAGGCCCAACACAGACTGCCTGGCTCTCTATACTCTGCAGATAATGTTCTAGACTGGTCCAGGAGGACATTTGAAAAAAAAAGCCATGGCAGAACAAGCATTAGAAGGGCAGGGGTCTGGTACTGTTCTGGAAGCAGCAAGAAGCCACATCACAGTGACCCTGCGATGGCTAGAAAAGCTTTTTGGGCATGCACATGAGGTATTTTGCTCCTCACAAGGTCTCTCTYCAAGCTTTCCCAACTCTCCAAGGAGCAGTGACCCTACCCAGATTTTTCCCTGGCACTGTGCTTGCCAAATCAAGGTTAGCATTTTGTAGGAGTCATTTCAAGGCATTTCAGAATCTGCTCCAAAGAAGTAGAGAAATGCTTGGCCATTAGCACTGGCATGACAAAAGATCACTCCTGAAGAGGCCTGGGGATTTCTTTGCAGGCAGGAAGGGCACAGGGACAAAACTTCCAGGACCCTAACTAACTGGACTTTGTGTTGGCACTAAAAGATCAACAACAGCCATCCAAGCTAGGGCAGGGAAGCCATGTCCAAGCTGCAGCCTCTCCCATAAGCACAGCAGAAGGAAAGTGAAGGCTCCCAGGACGCTGCACTCATAGTGCTGACTCTGCAGTGACCAACAGCACATGCTTCACTGCAGGACAGAGCTGTTACCCTGAAGGCTGCAGTTGGGRCAGGCAGCACACTGCAGAGTCAGGAAGGCAGCTACACTCTCCACCRTACCAGCAACTCTGGCCAAACACGATTATAATGCTGGCTGGTGTTACAAAGCAGTGCAGATGAACAGGTCATGCACACAAGCATCTGGTCTGTCTGAGTCCATCTTTGGCTCAGCACTTCGTGTTAGCACCAATGACATTCGAAAACAAAATGGGAGATATCACCAGGCCAGGCAATCTGTCCCCATCATCTCACCATTTCTCCCCAGCATCTCACCTTCACACGTCCTGCACTTGTTGAGCTCAAAGGGGAAGATGATGTCGTCCTCATTTTGGCAGAACTCACAGATGAAGCCTTTGGCTTGGCACAGCTAGAAGGAGAAAAGGTGAGGAAGAACTGGCCAGATGCTCATCTCCCTGACAAAACAAGTGGGAAGTAGAGAGGACACAGTGCCCTGCTCTACCCATGCAGGACTGTCCCTCCCCAGCACTGAGCATAGCAAGACAGAATCAGCATGTGTTGGGTAAAGAATCAAACCAGGATAAGAAACAACCTGCACGTGCATGGTGGCAACTTTGTGGAACTGGCAGGGGCTGCTATCAGTTAACTTGATTAGCTTTGCGGTTGCCCTGCTAGTCAAAGGCTTCTCCATTGGTTATTTATGCAGCAAAGCTCGCTCCAAAGGGTGCTCCAGAGGATGCTGAGCTGTGTGAAAGGCAGGTTAGGAGGCCTTACCATGCACTTCTGCACGTGCAGGCTGCCTGCTTTCAGGAGCTCTATCAAGCGAGGCACCAAGTCTCCCTTCTTCGTTGCACTGAGGTCACTCAGGGAGTAGAGGTGCAAATCCTCCGTCAAATGGCCAGGCACCGCATCAAAGGAGTCTAGGATGCTGCAAGGGCAGAGAAGCTAGACCTTAGAGTGAAGAGACTCCACTAACTCAGTCCTCTCTCTCCACTGCTTCTCCTTTGTCTCTCCCTCTACCCACCTCCTCACTCACTCACTGCTCATTCTCCCCACCCCCATACCTGGCTGCTGCAGCACAATTGTCCCACAGCATCAGAGAGCGGCTGAGAGCCACTGGCTTTGGAGGACCTGGCACAGTTGACAGCAATCAGCAGGGACAGAACAGTTAACATTTTAGTCTGCAGGCTCCTAGTGAGCTGGAGTGGCACAGGAGGGGCACAAACAGGGCCAGCTCTGGACACAGCCTTGTTCTGAGCCTTCATATACTCTCCGCATCATATATCCCATCACATATTCCTGCTGGTTTCAGTGGTGTTTGTTCTCTTCCATAGGGAAGAATCAGGCTTGTTGCTCTGGGTTTGCAGCCGGCGTATCTTAAGTTATCCAGCCACTAGCAGTGAGACCCTGGAATGATCCCAATCCTCCTCAAGCCCAGGAACGGTGGGTACAAAGCATGTATCACAGCAGAGGAGGCCTTTAGGAAGTGAGGGCTGCCAATGGGACCCTGAATCAGCTCCCTTCCAGTCACTGCAGCTGCAGTTGATGAAGTAGAACCCAGTGCACTCCTCAGTTCCCTGGACTGGGCTTCACCAGCGCTTGTAGCCCCCTTGGAGCCCTAGCACTTCAACAGTGCTAGAGGTCAGAGATGGAAAAAATCTCAGAGGTCACAGAGATGTTGYGATAAACTTTGAAAGACCCTATTTCCCCACAGTCTGCACAGATCCCCCCCTGCACAGATGGCAAATTGCCATGGGACAGACATAGGGCAGCAAAATAGCTTGAACTTGCACTCCGGGACTCACTCTTTAGCCAGTCGGCAGGTCTTAAACATGTTCTTCATGTGGAAGAGCTGGACTCGCAGCAGCTGTTAAGGAAGACAGGACACAAAACTGGTAAACAGAGCACAGGTCTTAACTAAATATGTATGCTCCACTTCATGCTCTGGTGAGAGGACTGTTGCTGCTCCTCAGCTGCTGTTTCCAAGTACAGAAGTGTTTACATCAGGCTGGATAGAGTGAGTACAACAACCCATCCCCATGCTCAAAGGAGTAAACCAAGGCCCAGCTGGACACCTGACAAATTCCTTCCCACTGGGAATCAAGATGTAAATGGAAAAATGGAAAGAGCACAGGTTTTTAAGCCTCAAAAACTGAAATATCTGCCTCTCTCCAGCTTCTCCAAAAGGTCATTACAGTTGGAGATGGACCAAATGGAGATGTCAGGACAGACTAATTCCACTTCTACCACTCACTTGCTGTTTGATGCTGGACAAAGTCACTTAGCCACTCTCTCATGTTCCCTCATGCTACCTGGCTCCTTTTACCAAGCTCCGAGATCTCAGAGAAAAGTCCACTACAGAAATAGCAGTTAGGAGAACTCACTAACAAAACCAGAGCAGTGAACGCAGCCGCTCACCCCACCCAAACCTAACTACCTTTCTCAGGAATGTACGTGAAAGGGTCTTACCCACACGTGGTTGAGAGACTTCACCTTCCGGTACAGGGCAGCATTGATATCCTGCACGTTGAAGAGTGGGTCACTCCAGATCTTGCTCAGCAGGTCTTTGGAGAAGTTGCTCACGTAATACTTGCTGAAGTCCCACTTGCGCAGGATGCGGCTGGGGATGACTGTCTGGGCATTCTCATGGCAGCACTGGCAGAAATATTTCCCCAGGTACTCACAGTACCGCAGCCGCTTGATGTAATCTGGCCAAGCCAAAGGAGATTGAAAAAAATCAGCGGAGGTGCAGGCAGGCTCTGCCTAGCCACACACTAGACTCCAGCATTGCTTGGTTTCCAGCAGGCAAGGCAGCCTTGCCAGTCCCTTCTCCAGCCGCAGCCCCCACTCACCACTGGGGTCTACAAGTGCCTCCATGGACTGTCAAAAAGTCTCTGGGCCTACAACTCACTTGTCGATCACATGTAGCCAAATCTACCTACACAGTTAGGAAAGGCAGCTGCTTCCAAGAGCTCTGCAGTTGTACCCACAGCACTGCAGCAGTGGATGGCCCATCAGCCTAAAGCTAGCAGGAATTTTAGAGAGACACATGAAAACTGTGACCTAAATTTGTGGATACAGCCACTGTAGACACTTTAGCCTACCAGACAACACAAAGAAATGGTGCAAAGCCCCTTGCTTTACAGGATCCCCCACAGATGATTTTGTCTTAGGTGAGTCAATATCTAAAACACTCTCAGAAGGGCAGGTCAGCTGTTCTTGGCCTCCCCCATCCTTTGACCTCCTGGGGAAGGAGGCTGCTCCGCAGGCAGAGCTGAGAAAGGCCTGAGAAATGATCACGGGGAACAGCGTACCATTTCCCGGTGACCTTGTGCTGAGCTCTACCATGATCCACCCACTCTGTGTTTTCAACTTGTTCGTAAGTTATTTCCCACTTTCCAACTACAGGTCAGGGTCCAAGCACTTACCAGGATCAGTCCGGATGCCACAGCCAGCACACCGGTAATTCTGCTTGGCCACAGCCACCTTCCTCCTGCCCAGAGATAAGAGACAACACACAGGTCCAGCACTGAGAGCAGGTGGCACCAGAAGATGGGCATTGGTACAGCCCTGGCTGACAGAGGCAGCCATACCCTTTGCCATTCAAACACAGAAAATACTTCAGAGGGGAAAAGCCCCTGTTGTGCCCCAGTGCAAACCAAAGGCATGACTGCAAGCACTAACTCTGTCTTGCAGCACCAGCTGCCAGAGGTGACTGAACGCAGATTTGTCAAGCTAAGAGCAGAGAGCAGCCCCGCGTGCTAAGCAGGAAGGAGAAAACAATTAAATTTGGTGTTGATGAGAAAGGGCAGGTACCCGGAGAGCCTTCTGCCATAAAGGTCCTTACGTTGGGGCTGGGTGAATGTTGAAGATGATCTGTGGTCGCGGTGGGGCCCACTCCAGGTTTCCACGCACACGAATCCTCAGCTTGTAGATGTCAGCGTGTTCTCCATCATCAGGAGAGATAGGCAGAGAGTCAGGGATGGGCAGGAGCTGGGAGAGGCAGGCAAGAGGGTCAGATCCCTGCCTGGCAGCACAAAGGCAATGCAACAGCATGGCTTAACAGGCATCTACAACCACAGGTCTCCGGAAAACAGCCTGGCACCCACTGCCTGCATGTGTCCCAAAACTAGGCTGCCGCAGCTGAATGGAGGGGCAGCAGAAAGGATTTCCCTGGGAATCTGAGCACTTTGCTATAGGAGACTCCAGTGTCAGAGCCAAGTTCTGCTGCATCCATCTCCACAAGGGCTCTTTCAGGCATTTTCACCCTCTCCCTACTCTCCAGGCAGCCCAGGGAGCTGGACAAGTTTCCCCATGCTTCCCACAAAGAGCTGAGCTCCTAATTCACCAGGCTGTGATGCTGCAGGGCACGAGCAGGTCATAGGCAAGCAGAAGAGTTCGGCAGAGAGCTCAGCACCAAGGAGGATGGAAGACAAACATTAGTAGGAAAAGATCAAGGCACTGCTCTCCAGCAGGACATGGCTGCAAAACACCAGAAAAGAACACGCTCCAAGCGGCTCAGAGAACAAGTCTCATCCATAGGGCTGGGTTAGGTAGCTCTAAGAGAGCTCTCAACACCACCGGAAACACCGCCTGTTTTTTAAGCAGTTCTTCAGCTCTTAGCTCTTTTCTCTGGTGCCCAAAGGAGACTCAGCCAGATCCCACTGAGCCCTAACAGTCCATTTCCAACATCGGTGCCTCAGTAAAGGAACCATTTGACGTATTGGCAGCATGTTTACTTGAGAGAGGCCCCAGATCGGTGTGCTGCCATCGGCAGGGCTCTGAGCAGGCACAGCAGGGATGCCATGCAGGGTCTAGGAGTGGTCTCGGACTGTCCAGGAGGTTTGCACCAACAGACAAAGCTCCCTTTTACCTTCACAGCCAGTCTCAGCAGAGGAGGGGAACTGGTGTTAGGCACCACTCGCAGAGATTTCCAACTGCCCTCCACACCACAGGGGAACATGCTTATGTTATCCAGCTGGGCAATGCTCAGTTGAGACTGTACATTCTCAACATACTAGCGGGAGCTTTCTGGAAAGCTGCCTTTTCCTATACCAGCCAGGATGCCTAAAGAGCTTTTTTAGAGACCATTCCAGACCCTGAAAACCAACAACAAATAACCCATCAAGACACTCCACAAGAGTGGCCAGTGAGCAGCTGTGGCAGGCTGAGCCACTGCTCCAGCTCTACCCTGCACAGAACTGCTGTCATTCCCAGATTGCCTCTTCTGTCCTTGCAGTCATCCTGGCCACCACATGCTGTCCAAGGTACCACACAGCTGTGCCAAGGCCACACCTCAGGGAAACGCAAACAGCCAGAGTAAAATCCATCCTTCCCTTCTACGGTACCACAAAGACATCATCAGGATTAGCAAAGCTCCTAGGCAGCAGACACAAGTAGATGCAAAGCCACGGGTTCAAGATCAAATGATCAAATGTAATCAGTGATTTGGGATTTCAGGAGAGATTCCCTGTAGAAAGGGATCCCTCCAGAGAGGAATTTCTCTGCACTATATGCTTCTGCACCCAGTGTGCTTCACTACCATCTCATCTCTGTCCTGGCACTTCCAGACAGTGCCCACATGCCTTCATAAAACTGTCCCAGTGACATCCTTCTGCATGTGTACACACACACACACACACACACACACACACACACACACACGCACTTACCTTCTGGGGAGCATCGTGCTCCGGGACCAGCCATTCCAGTTCAGAGGCAGCTGGGAGCTGCATGCCTTCAAACTGCTTCAGCAGACCCATGGCCACGGCCTCTGCCGAGTTTGAATTGAGAAAGGAGTGGGATCTAGACAATGAAGGAGACAGTTAGTACCAGACATCTCAGAGTTATGCCCTCTTCACAAACACCTCTGTTTAGAAAGCAACTTTTAGCTTAGAAAGGCAAGCACAGAAATATCTCACTTAAAACCTGTGCCCTATTTGCAGGGGAAACTGCAAAGTGGGAGCCAGTGTCTGTATGAGACTAACTGCTCTCACAGTACTAACCTACCTGAGAAGCTGCCAAGCAGAAACAAAGCTTTTCACCTCACCCAACATGCAGCGCATCTCTGCATCCCAAAGGGGTCTTGTTTTCAGAGCATTAACACAGCAGCTGCGCTTAAAATGGTTTGTGATTTAAGTGCCCAAAACTCCCACCTCTCTACCCTGGGGCAGTGCTAGGAAAAAGGACTGAGTGCTTCGTGTTTAAGCTGTTGTTGCACCGTACAGGGAACTGGGGAGCACTGCTATGTCTCAGCAGTTCCACCTCTGGGTCACGGCAGAGCAGTAAGGGTTGGAGAGAAGGCAGCAGCAAATAGGGTGTCCCAGCTGAGAGAGGGGAAGGTAGCGGAAGCTCAGACCTCAGTAGCAAGCCAGAGCAAGCCTGACTGCTCCAAATTATGCCAGCTCCTCTCCCCAACCTCTTACCTAATAGGAGGTATTGAGATCTCTCCTCACTAACCCACATCATATCTACCTCGTGACTAAGTAGCATGTGACTGATCCTGATCATCCCAGTTGCTGCTTCCCAAATTCAAGACTAGGACACAGCTGTACCCCACTCCTAAGGAAGTGTGGGGAGGGAGGGATGCCCACTCCAAGGTGAAATAGCAGCAGACGTGTATGGAAGAGCAGATTTGGGCAAGAAGGGGAACTTGGTACCAAAATGTCCCATTACGAGTTGAAGACGTACATGGACTCTGAAGACCGAAATGACTTCCTGCTGGAGGCTGGGTTCCTCTTGATGTCTGCATCTGAATCACAAACAGGTACAAGATGGAGAAGGCAGGGCAGGGCAGGCAAATACACTCACTTCAAGCCAAAGCTTCACTTTAAAACTCATCAAGCTGTTTAGAAACGTGTAAACTACAGCATCAACTTCTACCAGTCAAAAGGAGCAGCAAGGAGAGGTGCAATCTAACCAGTCACCTTGGAGTTGCAAGGGAAAGACATGTGAGGATGCTGTGAAAACACGGTGGACCTAGAGTTGGGGGATGACAAGTGAATGTTGGTACAAGTCACACGCCAAGTCCTAGAGGTTACATGGCCTGAAAAAGCACACACACACAGAGTTGGAGCTAGGAGAGCATGACAGTGGGGTTAGAAACAACATTTAGTATGCAGAGGATTAGCAATGGGATGCAGAATACTTCTCACTACTTAACTGCAACCTGTAAGATAAAACCTTATCTGTGAGCCACAGCTCATCAGCAACGCACACAATGATGGGGCCTGGCAGCCTAAGCGCAACACTCAAAAGACATGTCAAAATCAATGCAGTGAACTGGCCAGCAGCCACAGGGGCCAGCCCTCTGCAGAAACCCATCACACCCTCCCTAGAAGGGAGGGTCCAAGCTAAGCTATTGTGGGGTCCTGTTCTCCACGCAGTGGTTGGCTCCACAACAGCTCAGGGCTGCACTACTCCTCCAGCCACATACTCCTCCTTCGTGCCGGCCTCGGGTACCAGCAGCAGTTTCCAAGCACTGCTTTCATCACTCAGCTGTCACTCTGGCAGGTTTCTCTGTTAAATCCTGACAGGGAATTCATCTGAATGGTAGAGGAACCCTGGGACAGGACATGCTTTCAGCAGTACAAAACAGATAGAAGCAGATGGTAAAAAACCCTGTTTCATTATAGACAAACTCCCCAAAAAAGGAAGGAAGGGATGTGAGGGGAAAGGACTCTAGGTCAAGGCAGGAAAGAGGCCAATGCCACAGCCCCAGGCCTAGTGGGTCCCCTTCTTTGCATCCTTGGAAGCTCTAGGAACAAGATCTGCAGCGATCACAGTCAACACAGGCTTGCCACAAGCAGCTGCTCTCCTGACCCAGCTGCTCAGCATGTGGCACAGGGAGGTTCAGCTGTCGGGTCATTCTGCTCATCTACCCTGAGCAGGCTGGCTATACAGACCCACATGGCGCCCATCCATTCCTGGCCTGTCACCAACTGCACACCAAGTCCCATAAGATCACAGTCCAGCCCTGCCGAGAGCGCCAACACCCTGAGCTGTCAGGAAGAGTGGGGCTGCCTCCTGCGGCTGCCCTGGCACAAAGAGGAGTGGAACTTCCAAAAGGAGCAGAGCACAGCACTCTGCAGGTGTGAATGACAAGAAGGACCCTTCCTTGAAATGCTCCTGACTTCAGAAAGGGAAAAGATATGCAAAGAATCAAGGCAACTTTCACAGTCCTTCCAGCAAATCCACAGCATCATGACAGTAGAGTCCATTATGGACACTTAACCCTCCTTGTTTGACATCCATTGCTAAAATAAGGCACGTGAAAGCATCCCAATGCTAAGCAATCCACATATTTAGATCACACAGATTTCTAGATGCAGAAAACAGGGAACTTAGCAAACGCAGCCTCCCAACTACGTACAACACTGGCAGACATACCTGCCATGCTCTGCTGCCTTCAGCTCTGTGCAGAAAGGCATTGCATGGTCCTAGACTATGACAAACTAAAGCAAACACTCAGTACAGGATGGGCCAGGCATTTTAGGTGGGGTCTTGGGCAGAATCTGGCATCATCTCAGGGATGAGAAACAGAGCTAGATCTGATCCTAGCCTCCCTCAGGGGCTAGCACAGGCATCATGTCACCACTCCCTCCCCAACCTCAACTGCAGACAGGAAACCCTGGCATTAAACCCATAGGGCTTGTAAACACAAGACAGGGTAGGACTGACAGCTCCATGTGCCATTATGTCCAACAGGAGCAACATGCTGACACTGAATGCCCAACATCATAGATCAGCAGCACCAGTTAAGTGAAACCTCACTGCGCATGACCACAGCGTCCAGGGCCTCCTCTGTGAACAAAATGCCTGCACCCTCTCCCTATTATCTCTTCTAGGACTTCCTGGTGGAAGGATTCTTCCCTAAAGCAAGCCTAAACAGGATGGGAAAGGTTGGCCATAGCTTAGACCAGAGTTAGAGCACCCTAGCTCCACAGAGTCGAGCAGGGTAACTCTCTCCAACATGTCAGCTGGAGCTCTGGTCCTGTGCTAGCCCTGCCTGATAGGTGAAAGCTGACAGCAGGGTTATTTTAAAAGCAATGCTCCTTCCCTCCTGGCTCTCTCCATCTTGCATATGATCAGAGAAGCAATCCTTTACAGTGGAAGCTGCAGGGCAGCTCCACTCAAAGCTGTAACATTGGAGAGGGACAGACTCTCTGGGATGGAGAGTCCCACGTTGCAGAAGGACTGTGCCCTCACTCAGCCCAGGCTCTGCCTTCAGGAGCTACAGAGCTGCAATGCTGCACCATTGCCCTGCTGAACCCGCCTCCAGGCAAGGTAGGTTACCACAGCAGCGAGTGTGCTTGATATATCCAAAATATCGTACAGAAAACGCAACCCTGGGATCGTGCCCACAGCAGAGTTCCTCTAGCTCTTTTCTGCTCTCCTGCAACATATCACCCTTCCACGGCTTTTTCCACTGTTACTTGGATGATGCTGTTCACTGTTCCCAAATCAGACAAACCAGAGGTAACAAGAAGCTGGTCTGTATGCCCATAGTGGTGAGAGAGAATAGTAGAAATACCCTCACTAGTGATTTGAGTCAGGGTCTGGCAGCGAATTTCAGTGATTTTGTTGTCTGATCTGAAGCTGACCCGCTGATGCAGCATGAACTCAACACCTCAGATGCCTGTACACAGATCCAGGCTTCTGCTCTCCCTGTGATACCCAGAGGGGACACACTGAAAAGTGTGCACGTGCGCACGCACACACACACTTTGCACACATACGCGCGCGTGCCGCAAGGGAGCGCTGCGGGGTACTACCTGAGAACAAGGAAGCCATTGACACTGAGAGGCCGTTCTTGGACATTTGAATCAGGTTAGATCCATCGTTACCATCTGTATAACATGGTGATGACAAAACAGTTCACTTCAGTGCTTTGGCCCAGCCAAAGAGAAAGGGCATAACACAAGAGCAGCACTAACATGAGAGAAGCCCAGAAATGAATTCACACACCCCTCCACAGACTTCAAAAACGAGCCCAAATCTAGACCTCAGGGACTGAAACAGGGCTCTTTTGTCAGCAGTCAGAAACAGGAAGATTGAGACCAGAGCTAGAGACTGGACTGCACTGTCTTCCCTTATTGTATTTTATAGTCAGCTTGATGGAAGTATTGCTGAGAAATGAGTCATCCATCCTAGAGGATGAACCAGGCTTTGAAGGAAAGGGACACCCAGGGACTCATACAACTCTCCTGCAGGCTACACAAGCTGCCAGGAACAGAGCTCACAGGTATTACAGGTCAGGATGTGATCAGCATCTGCTGCTCCCACCCAAAAGTGCTCAAAACTGTGACTTCTACCTGGGCAGGAGGAGAGCAGGACTCTCCCATCTCTCTCTTCTAAATTTGTGGTGCTGGCTCCACAGATCTGGCAAGTGAAACAGGAATGACCTACAAGCTAGAGGCACTGTACTCTAAAGGATTACAGAAGATTTTGAAGGCCAGTCATGCTGCCACATGAGGGAAACTGGTTGCTCTGCTCATGCTCACGATTCAACCATCTGCTTGGAAGAAGCCATCTCGAAGGCCAAAGGACATGCTCTTCTTCAGTGTGACTGACTTCAACACAATCACACCCAAGAGAAGTCTGGTTCTAAGCAAGCACCTGACACAGCCATTCCTTCTTACCTTGGATCTCATACTCTTCCACGTCCTCTGCAGAACCTGAATCAGATAGTTGCATGGAGCCATGAGAGCTGAACTGGGACTCACTGTCTGTCGCCACAAGGCCTGGGAAACAAAGGAAACTCAACATAGCTAGGCCATCAGCAGAAGCAGTCTGAACAGGTCACTGACAGCTAAGGGAGAAGCTGACATTCAGGCAGGGCCAAGGTAATGAGGGACAGAAGGGTGGAAAATATTATGCATTCCTGCTGAAAAGCCATTTCACAATTCAATGCCACCATGGCACAGGTATCACTAGTCTACAGCATCAGTCCCACTATGGTCTTCCAATAGTAGCAGAGTTTTGCAAATCTCTACAGCACCCTGGTAACAATATGATTATTTCCCATGAACAGACAGGATGTATCCATGTAAAGACAGGATGTATCCATGTAAAGACAGATACCTGTCTTTACAGAATGCTATAAACACAGCTAATGGGCAGAAAACCCACGTCCCACCAGTTGATGAGCCCAAAAGACATCACCCACTATCTGAGCCTGTCTGGCAGGTAGGGAACAGGTGCTTGGTGCGGATCTGCTGGCGCCGAATGCGAATCTTTTGTTTAAGTTCCTGGATCTCCTTGTCACTCTCTTCCTCCTCCTCCTCTAGCTGCCGGCTCATCATGTTGCATTTCATCAGCTCAATGGCAGCGATTAGTGACTCTGAGATACTGAAGTGGGCATTCTCCTGTGAAGTAAAAGCAAAAGCATTCAGGGCTGTATCATAGGGAATCTCGGGACTCTTGGGAGAATAGTGTCCCCTATATGCAGCAGAAAAAAGCTGAATATTCCTTGAGGGTGGTAAAAGGACCTTGATCCCTGCTGACCCTATGAAACTTGACTCTCCGATGAGTACCTAGAAACACAAGCTTTCTTGGGCATCAGAATTCTTGCAAAACACACAGAGCAACCTTCAAAAAGGATGTGCAACACATCCATTCTGGAGTGTCCCTAAGGAGCCGTAATATCTTGCAAGGCTGCCGTGTACATGCTGCATGAGCAGATCCTGACTGCCAGGCACCAGTGAGCAACTCTGATCAGAGATTCAAAATAGAAGTTCTGCACATATTTCTACAGCAGGAAATACTGTGGGATTATCTTCCCTAGGGAGGGAAAAATCACTGAATCTGCAGTAAAAATACTTTTTCCCATACACACAGGCTGCCGCTGCCCTCCCTCACCTTCTCCAGGTCTGCACAGCTGCCAAAGTCCTGTTCAGAGAGATAGCTGATGAGGGACTGCCCTTCTGAAGGTCTTCTGAACATTCCTTCCCCCGAACTCAGGTACTGGCCAGAGTCTAGAAAAGCAAAAGACAAGCATATGAGAGAGGGACTTGGAAATCCACTGCTAAACGCACTGGGAAACAGCCTGTGCTCTGCACTAAGTCACCACCAAGCCCACATGGCCAAGAGCTGGTCCATCCCACTGTAAGGACAGAGCAGTTATACCTGTGCTCCATCCACCCTAGTGTCTAACAGGGATGAACATGAGGCCCTTCAGATGACAACACAAAATCCCACAGCAGGCATCCTGAAATCATTTGGTCCTCCTGAACATATCACCCTAAGCTGAATAGCAGGAGATCACAGAAAGGCCTGAAGCCTTGACTTGCAGCTTCCTGATTTTTCTGGCTGCTACTAGATGCTCTCTTGTTTCTCCATAACTGTGACACAAGAAGGCAGCAATATTAGAGCAATGAACAACATAGCTGCAAGACTTCTCGGGGAAGAAGCCAGGTCTGGCCTGGAGCACAAGGACACCTTGATCTCACATGGTCCTAGGCAACACCTATCACAAAGGGCTCAGCAGAAAAAAACCCTGAAAATATTTGATCAGTATCAATGCTGCTGGTCTCATGCTGGTTACTGCAAAGCCCACATCTCCAGCATCTCCCACCTTCGCTATTTGAGAGTATCCAAATACTAGCATATCTGGAGGTCTTCATTAACTGAAGTGCAGAGCCAGACAGATCTTCTAGCTGCTGTTCCAACACAAACAAGCCCTGCTAGAGCCTAGCTAGCTCACTGCAGAGCCAGCTCCTTTATGCCTGTATGCCACAAGCAGGTGCCAGAAGCTGAAAAATTGCAGCGCATGGAACCACAAGCAAATGTCCCCACTGGGACTCACTGTACTCACCATACTCCATATAGAGGGAGCTGGGTGTGCTCACTTCACCGCTCTGGGTGGAACCAGAGATGGGCCCTCTTCCTCCACCTGTGTCACCATGGGATTCTGTGAGGGATGACAACACCAAGCACAGTATCCATCAGTATCCAAGTGGCACCTGTCCCAGTCCAGAGTGCAATGTGAAATGGAGGGAACTCATCATCACAGGGGCACACACAAATGGATGGGAATCAACAGGAGAAATTATCCACTCAGCTAGTGCCAGACATGAAATGGAGCAGGACACTAGCCCATACCCAAACCCGTAAAGAGGACAAAGCTAAAGGGGCATTTCAGGCAGGTAAAAGGCAAGCTGGTGGCTAAGAGGCACTAATAAAGTGCCCTGAAGTCCTCCCCAAGACCAGCTCCCCCTGAGAGGAAGAGAGGAGAGGGGAAGGGGAAAGAAGGAGAGAAGCTCATGAGAGCTACGGAGTGGTCAAGTCCATCACCACTTTCTCTTTAACCCCTAACAGGGCCAGAGAATGCAACTGCCTCTGGTAAATGCCTCTACCAGCCCCTTCTTCCTCCTTCTAGAGCATCTTGAAGGGAAGAGTTACCCACAGGGCAAGGAGTATCTTTGCATCATGATACAAAGAAAAACCTGAGCACCCAAAGAATCTGTGGGGCTCACAGCCCTGGAGAACAGCCTGGACAAAGGTGGAAGGAGGCATCTGAAGAACATGCTGACACTCAGCTAGGACAGGCAGGATTCCCTGCATACAACCTTCACTAACACAACCCCAGAGACTGTGGGCTGAAGTGCTCAAGGTGACCTACACACACTGCTGCCAGAGCCATGCCAAATGCCTGCACTCCGGTGCAATACACTGCCAGGCTAAGCTGGTAGAGACTGCCACGAGCCAGCCTATTCAGAAATAAACAACCACTGCTGCTCTAGGGAGAGCAATGACCCCGCAGAGCATCTGAATGGAGCAACTGGAGGACTGCTGCCAGACAGGAAGGCCCAGGCAGCTCGGGGTGAAGGAGAAAATGGAAAATACCCTGAAAGGAATGGGGAGAGAAATGGGAACAGGAACATACAGACATGGACATGGAGCAGCTCCTGCTAAAGTCCTGAGAACAACAGAAGGGTAAAAATTGTCCTTTGCACCTCCTACTCCTCTTCGCCCCCAGCTTCATGCCATAACCTTGATCAGGCTAGAGGCTCCAGAGCCCAACACCACCAGCAGCTCCCTGCTGAGGCCACAAAGAAGCAGCTGCCAGGATCTGGCTCCAGATCAATTTACCCCACAGCCTGAGTCACCAGAGCCATGCAAATGAGACCTGCCAGGGTGAGAGGCTCTCACAGCTAATTGCTGCAGCCTGGCAAGATTATATGAATGTCACCCAAAGCCACCTCAGCTCTACCAAAAAGCAGTAGAGAAACCACCTTATGAGCACCAGCCTGGAGATGCTATGAATATCAGGGGAACTCCTTGCTGCTGAATGGCAAAGCAAGGCAATGCCCAGAATCTTCTGCTGGAACAAGAGCTAGAATAGGGCACAGGACTGGGTACACATCTGTTCACACTCCTTCTACCCTCTCCAGAAAGGAGCTTTTCTAACTGTGGATCTCTAAGCGTCTACCAGATGCAAGTCAGACAAACCCAGTACCACTGCTGTTCAGCGCATGCAAAAGAAAATTGCCCATTTTTTCGAGCCTTTATTCCCTAAGTGAGAGATGAAACCTCTCCTGAATCTCAAAGCAACAGGAAGAGATGGCAAGGGGAGGCAGTTTAGGGACTTGCTGGTCAGCACTGCATAATGCCATGCAGGTCAGGCACCATTCTTGGTCTGATCCATTACATCCAAAAAACAAGCTGGGATCCTCAGTCAGGCAGCATGCATAAACTTAAGGCATCCTTCAAAGCACCATCTGGGACTCAGGGAAGAAAGATTTCATTTGTTTTTCTAAATGGACATCAATGGGTTGATGGAAATCCTGAACTTAATGCAATGATCACTGATGAAGGGCTGTTATATTGGCTCCCAAACCTGCCACTGGATCTTCTATTATAATGGTGATATCCCTGAGGCCTCCTGGACAGAAAGGAGGAAGAGGGTAGCATTAAGGGARAGAAAACAGAGACAGACTGGTTACCACTCAGCAAGGATCTGCATTTCACACCTGAAAGCAGCACAAGCAGGGCAAATTTCAACAAACTGGTTGCCCCTTCGTGTCCCACTCCTCCCCCAATGTGTTCACCCACTCAAGAGCATAGATGGACCCAGCAAATTACAAGTACGTTGACAAGAGGCCCAAGCCCCAGCCCCATGTCCTGCCATAGCCCCACACACCAGCTGGGCAAGGTCAGTGGGAAGGCAGGACAGCTAACACCACAGCATCATCAGCATTTCCTGCGCCTCTGGGGAAGACCAAAGGGCACCTGCCAACCCCAGTAATGGCCAGGCAAAACAAATTCTGGGAAACAAGAGCTCAGTCTGCCTCTCCAGTACATAGCAGTAAAGGTAAAGGCAAAGACCACATTTCCCAGTTGCCTGCCCGCAGGCCCCCAAGTGATCTGTGTTACACGGCGCCAAAGTGGCAGCCAWCATCAGCCTCCCAGTAACAGCATTTTTCACAGACCGTGGTCCCACATCTGTGCCCACACCGCAAACCTSACCCCCAGACTCAGAAAAGCAGCTGCCTTACCGTGTAATTTCCCTGAAGCCACATTTGTATCAGAGTGTGAGCGCGTGTGGCTCTTCTTCAGGATGCCCTGTGGARTTGATGCCTGCCCCTCTGAGAAGCTGGACCGGCGTAACAGGCTCATGCCCCTGCTTCCACCTCCACCACTCGCCCCCTGGTCTCCCAAGGAGGAGACCGAGTCTGGCTTCTGGGAGCTGCTGGAGGAGAATAGGTTAGAGCTGCTGCTCTTGTTGCTRTTGGTACTGTTGCTGCTGGCGCTGCTGCAGGTCCGGCCCCGACGCCCCAAGTTCCCAATGGCTAGATACTCTGGCCCATCATTAGCATCACTCTGCGGATCATCCTGACTCCCCGTCCAAGTGTCCTCACTCTGGCTTGTGGTGCTGGAACTCATCTCGCTGGCCGGAGAGAAGGGGTCTTTGGGTGAGGGAACGTGGCAGCGGATGACAGAGTTGGGCTGCTCCAGAGGGGACCTGCCCTCACTGAAGGAAGAGGACCTGCTGGACAGGCAGTGCTCCTGAGGCTGGCTGGTGCCGGAGCAGAGAGAGGAGCTCRCTGTTCTCCTGTCTGGACAGAGGCAGGAACAGAATGTCAAACGCCTTGGAACAAGCAGGCCACCCTACAGCAACAAGCATATGGCTTCAAACCAGCATGCCCAATCCCCATGGGCAAAGGCAAGGGATGTTTGTATTAAAACAGGCAGAGATCTCCCTGCATCAGTCCAACATAATGAATCTAACAGCAGAAAAAAAAAGGCAAGGCCTTGTCCTAGCTGCAGCCCCACTTCCAAAGCACCAGCCTAAAAGGCCACAGCACACACATATTGCTTCCGCTTTGTGAAGAAGCTCAGGAAGCTCACAGCATGCCCAAGGATCGCTCACCCCACTGTGTTACTGTCAGCTGCACAGAGGGTAAGGGCTTTATAACATGCTTATTCAGAAGCTTGAGGAAGCTGCAAACATGTGCTCCTTAAGGCTGCATTTTGACATCCAAGAGATGATCCAGAGCAAACTGTGGACTTTGAACAGATGCTGAATGAGCAAGGGGCCCATTCTGAGCTTCACGGCCCACTCCCATTACCTAAGAGGCCAGAAGAAGCTGGGTGGTGCAGCCTGGAGAAGGACCCACAGTAACGCTGCTGTGTGCAGTCTCCAGGTGGCATATGCAGGAATCCGGGAAGGGCAGTCAGGCTCTGACTCTTTGTCACTGGAGAYGGACCTTCACCCCTCCTGGTAAACTGAACAGAGGTGGCATCATTAATAAACTAGCACCTACAGGGCTACACATCAAAGGAGCAGTTATGGAGACGAAAGGAATCAACCTGCAGTGCCCCATGTGAGCACCCAGTTACCATCTAGTGAAGACAGCTGCAGCTCTGGGGGCCAGAGGGAAGCAGCTAAGTCTGCAGGCTGGGGAAAAAATATCATGGCATAGAAGGGAAATGGCTCTTTATTCACAGCTAAATGGCAAGCTCCCATCTGGAAATTACCGGGYTCTCTGTGCAATGATCCGGGCAGCCTGGTGCCCCAGGCAGACGGCTTTCGTGTCCTTCAGCGTCGCAGTCACATGTCTCTGTTGTCCCAGCAGAGGGACCTGACACACACACAGATGGCAGTGATGTGCCGGCCAGCTGAAAGAACACAGCCTCGATTTAATGAAACGTCATTAGTGTCAATTCTCTGGGGAGCTCTCTGCAAAGAAAGCAGCCACTGTTCCCTGTCTCTGCAGGGGTTATGACTAGCACAGGGCTGCACCAGGAGTCAGTGGTGTCACCAGAGGCAGGAAACCAGGTGTTCTGGGCCCTGGGTGCCTGCCCTTCCCCTCTGAGAACAGCTGTCCCTTGGTACCAGACAGTTCTGTTTGCTAGCCCTGAAGCCCAGCATTTTTGGTTTCAAAGGTGTTTCTTACACAGGATTGGTTCCTGCTATCAGGTTCTCACACTCAAATCCTAGAAGCCAGCCAGAACCAAGGTGCCTCAATGTAGGCTCCAACCAGCCATCTCCCCCCACCTCAACACTCCATCAGGCYCATACAGACAGTTCAGGGAAAAGTTCATCATTTTCCTTTTCTCTTGGAGCTCCTTTCACTGCTCCCAAGTCCAGGCCCYTGTCCAAGGGCTCTGTGTGCTCTGAATGAGACATTGTATGAGCAGTCACAACCAACAGTGTTCTGGGGAGAGCCAGAGGCACAACGCCAGGGCCTCGACTCACCATGGACGTATCGATCTGAGCCAGGAGCCTGGGGTTGTTCTGTTCCACAGCCTCCAGGCACTGTAACATGGCCGTGACGTGGGAGTCACTGAGCAGGAAGGCAGTGTCTGTAGAGAGGAAAGTGCTGTTCAGTGGGGTCTCTCCCACCCACTGCCCCTAGCACGAAGGGGTTGGGAAGTGCAGGGTGCTGGACCAGGCCCTAACGCTTTAGCCAAGGAGGTGAGAGTCTCCCAGACCCAGTCTAAACCTTAGCTGAAAGGTTCCCATTCCAAATTATTATATTCTTGGATAAGGTTTTTGTTTTGATTAAAAAAGGGCTGCTGAAAAACTTCTCTCTCCATTACTCAATAGCACAGGATTAAAGAAAGATCCTGTCCCAGATCAACACAGATGTTTTTGTCCTTGCTACCAGATTTTTCTTTTTGACAAAWTTTCAAGCTTTCAAAGAATTATTAACACAAACAGAGTTGTATAAAGTTTTTGCTTCAATTTTTATCTGCAAAGTAGAAATGCAGCTGCATTTCCATATGTCATCTAAGGCCAGAGCTTGAGCTCTTTGTTCAGAATTCTTCATAGGGGAAAAAAAAGCCCAGAATATTTTTGAAAGAGGAGATGATTCAAAGCCGAACTTCTTTCCCTGTTTTGTTTCTCTTCAGTAGAAAAAGCATTTTCCCCAAGGCTTCTAGTGCAACCCTGGACACAAAGGTTACATATAGACAGTCTGCTGAACACAGCTCTCACTTAACACCAGGCCGATTCACCATGTGCAGCAGAAACATTTCAAGCTCATGCAAAAAGCTGCTACAGCCCAAATTCCTGAGATATCAGGAGGGAGAGGCTGACAATGCTCTGTACCTTCGCACAGGCTAAAGCTGTCATTTGGACAGTAAGGAAGGCCCAGAAACAAGCAGGACCAAGCATGCTCTAAATGAGCTCACTGCAGAAAGCCAAGGTGCAGCTCTTCCTATGTGCATCCAGGCTGAGCTTCCATCACACAGTAGACAGGTCACCCACTTTGAGAGCACAGATTGCTCCAATGTAAACCACCTCTTCTGCTACTTCCCTCGCTCGCAGACAGCATGTGGCTTTGAATGTCACCGGAGCCAGTGATGCGCCCGAGCAACCCCACACCYGTGGGAGGTATAGCTATCTCACCACCCTCATAGTCTGGCCTCCATCTCCAGCAGGCACTGTAGCTCTGTAGTTTCCCACCAGCTCTGAAATCCACCCCATTTCTGGCACAAGGGAAAAGCCCAGCTAGATGTTTTAATAACAGGAAAAAGGTCCATCTCTATTTACCTGAGTAGAATTTTCTTATGTACTGCCTGTTGCCCAGGAGAGGTTTCAGCTGTGCTGAGAGGCAGTGGAACTGCAGACTATGTTGTAGCCACAGCTTCGCAACAGCTTGATCACTTAAGCCATCTGTGTTGAGCTGGCCACTCTCATGCAGGCTGATGAACTGCAAATGAACACCACACATCAATTAAGAGACTGGCAGAGACTAGCAGAGGAGCAGAGGTTATTTCATCTTTAAAGTCCATGCTTTGGCCCCAGATAACGGCAGCTTTCCAGCACCAGTCACTGTCAGTGGGAACACAGTTGCACCCTAGCAGCTTCCCAGCCACTCACCAAGGCAAGGCAGGGAGACGAGAGCACTGGAGAAGAACAACACTTCAAAGGTCAAAGAGCGSCAGTGATCAAAGTTCTCCCTACAGCCACCAACACTACATATTTCTCCTGCACCCTCTCCCAYCCATATGTCACAGCCCTGACCTTGCAGGACCCCACACTCCCAAATGCAATTGCTTTCCTGAGGGGACAATCATCATCTTGCTGACGCATTAACTGAGGAACATTACAGCTAATAGCCTGAGCTGTTGCAGCTTGAGTTAAAGAGCTGGATTGCACTGGTGAGGGCAGTCACACCTCGTGTCCTCCCTGAGCCGGCCTCAAGCACAGGCCCAGGAGCAGGTTGCACATACAGATCACCAGTGGTCAGCCCCTTGCATTCTTCCTCACTGCTCCCCGGAGAAGACTGCAGCGGAGGCCACGGACCCTGCTCACACTTCTGTGTCTGTGCCACAGAGCGAGCGATCTGCAATGAGGTGTCTGTCAGGGCATAGGGCAGCCAAGGAGTGAGAGCATCCCCCTGTGTCAGCAGAGGGCACAAGCCAGGAATAGAAGAACCAAGTAAATAGTCACGCCAAGACACAACCAGGAAATGGGACAGCTCAAACCTTTAGAGATTTGTGCAGCTGCATAAATCTCCCATTAACATAGAAAAGCATCACTTGTGCTGGTTCCCTTGGTAATTCCTGTTGTACCCAACCACGTGGAGTTGGAGACTGGCCTGCAAGAAATAAGCAGCCRATTGTCTAAGCCTAAACCATGCAGAGTTCCTGCGATCTGGCTTGTACACAAACACATGGCTGCCCTGCTTGGTTCAGCCTCCATACTTAGAGGCTGAGCAAGCTGTCCTCACCCCATCAGCCCCACTGCCTGCCACCTGATCCACAGCAGACCTACAGTCAAGGCAATGCTAATTCACCAGTGAGGCTCACACCCCAACCACCCTCTTCCTTCTGTGCTGGGTACGCAAAGCCCCCCTACCAGAACTCACCTTTTCCACGTGATGAGCAGAGTTGGGACTCAGCCAGCGAATGTCTTTCACAAACTGCCAGTAATCCTTCTGTCTGCAATATACCTGCCAGGAAATGCACAGTTAGACTCCACCAAAGTCCCATTGCAATGTTGACTGGGTGCAGCAAGTTCAGGGCAGTGAATTTGGGTATCAGATACCTCCAGTAGACCTACCACACAATTCAATGGGCACTGAGAGGGAAGAAGTGATTAAATCTTTCTGAGCAAAAGTGCACGTAGATAGACAGAAGGGACCAGTCCTCAGGTGCAGGTCCGAACATGAATCAAAGGATTCTGTCTGAATCCTCCCAACCTCTCCGTGCATCGCTGCGTCACATACACATCCTTCTCTGCTTATTGTGTTTGAAGGTGTGCCAAGTCCAAAGTTAACTGAGTTCCCATTATCACCGTTCCCCTTCCTGCTAGGGCAGGACCTGGAGGAGAGTCCCAACAACTCAGCACTGCACAAAGAGTCAGACTCCAGCGAGGGGACACAAAGGGCAACATGGAAATACATCCTGGCAAAAACAGTAGTAATTCCTGTCTTCTAATACTGCAAACTACCAACAAGGACACTAGGAGGGCTGAGCACTACAGATAAGAAATTCAATGCAACATATTCTAACACTGTATTTCTATTAGCTCTCTGTTGTTGTTTGCCTCATCTTTATTCAGACAACGAGTTACTATTTTTCAGTTACTCTTCCGGTCAAAGAGGAACTGCAGAAGAGTTGCTATTTTCCTCATCACCTTATCATGTGAAAACACAGTCCCAAAATGCCTCTCTTCACCAAAATGCCAATTTTCTCCTTCATCTCTAGTTCCTCTTTCACAAATGTCAGACAAGTAGGTTCTGTTTTGCGGTTTCTTTGTTTTGGGGTTTTTTGGGGGTCTTCTAAGTATAGAATATTAAAACAGAAATTTTAGTCTTTTAGATCCACTTTTTTTTTGACAAAGAAATAAAATTCACTCAAAGGTTAAAAAGTCTCTCATTAACATGTACATACGGAATTTTTCATCTTAATTGTTTTTATTCCTGGTTGCAGAAACAAAGATGATATAAAAATAAATAAATAAATGAGTGTTTGCATGGAACAAATTGAAAAAAAAATCTGCTGGTAAACTTTGTAATTTCATTAGCTTCCCTTTGCAGCTATTTTAGATCAAGTCTTCTGCAGTGTCACACATCCCTAAGCATGGGAGACATTTCTAACTAAAAGAACTGCCCCTACACAAACAATAAAAGCATCAAGAAAGGCAACAGACTCTGCTGGTCTAAATTTCCTTTAGCTCCCGCACGAAAGGCAACCAATACACAGACAAGGACACATCACTAAGACTGTCCGAAAGGATCACTGTACACCTTGGATTTAAGAGCTAACTTCTTTCTCCTCTTATCTCTCAGCAAAAGTCACCAGCCCGTGCCACTGGGGACTACCCGCAACAGCACACCATCTTTAATGAGTGCTCACACCAGCTAACAAATCTAGGCAGCAAAGCACCACGCTGGGGGGCTTGCCTGCCTGTCTGACTCTTTCTGGAGCCTATTAGCTTGGGTGCAGCACTATAAAAATGCGATTTGACTATGCCTAGACCCCAGCTAGCCCTGTGCAAACCTTTCTGGGTTTCTCCACTCTGCTCATTCAGTTGCAGAGCTGGCTGATGCAAAGCTTGCCCCAAAGCATGCCCCACAGGCTTACTTTAGCTTTCCATTGTGAAATAATTGTGGTGGAAATACTAAGCTGAAGGGGAGATCTTCATGCCTCGGCACACAAGCACTCTCCAGAGTGGAAAAGAAAAATGCTTTCAGGCAGTCATGGAGGAGGGAATGGCTGGATGAGCAACTGCAAGAGATGATGAGAGCAGGGAAAGAGATCCCATTCATGCAAAGTGCAGACTGGGCTGTTGGCCCCAATTACTAACAAAGCTAATCAGAAACAGTAAAGATACAAGCATTCTCTTGCCAGACCTCACTGGGGAGTTATCCAAGTACACATGATATGAGGCTGACTCATTTTAAAATCAACTTTATCATTTTGCTGCAGGCTGCAGTAGGAAGAAAGAAGAGAGGAGCAGGTCTCTCACTACAGAGGACATAGGTACTTAAAAAACATGTCAAAAGTATACGTGACTGAAGAAACACACACAGAGTTCCTCCCTACAACTACAGCAGGAACTACTCATTACCTGCTCTAATCATTTCCTACACTGATACAAGCACTGTACTCAATCTATACTATGAGCATTAAAGAAAACTGCAAGGAGATCGGGCTATCTGAGCTGCTCAGTGACTGACACCACAGCTGCTCAGACAGACAGCAACGTTGGCAGCACAAAGACCTACCTTGTCGTGGATGAGCCCATGATAAAGGATGCTGTGCATGTCTCTGCATAGCCGTTCCAAGCCACCATATTTAGACCAGACATTTGGGTTGCTGGTGGAAACCAATCCTTCCACTGTGGTCTTCAGATTGCCTAGCAGTTTCCAGTGCTCTTTCCTGCAGAGAAATATAGCAAGTCCCCTAATGAGTGTCAGATATAAAAGAACAGGAGCTCCAGAGCAGGACAGTGGTAATACCGTCTCYCCAAGATGACTTTGGTTGGGCTGAAACCTTTGGCAGTCTAGAAGCTAGCAAGGCTGAGCTAGAAAGCTTTATGCCTCCCTCTACTCTAGCCCTGTGATCTCCTGTCCACGGTTCGTGGACAAGAGGCCCTACAATAATGCTTGTGATGAYTGGCAGCCATTGCCAACATGGTCTCAGGTGACAGTCAGAACAAAGAATAAAGGTCCCTGCAATACACTTTTTGTTTACTATGGATCAACAAAGACTGAGGACCTCTTTTCCAGCCACTCTCTTGACTGCTTTACTTACACACTCTACCAGAGWCTCTTAAGAGTAGGAACGCTTCAGCTGAAAGAAGAGATGTATAGCACCCATAAGGAGACATCGTCCATGCACCAACATACACTGCATCATGAGATATACTAACAGCCCATGCTACATCCACATTAACTGACACCAGCACTCCGCTGAGCAATTTGCTATGCRTCAAGCATTTGAGCATTTTCAGAATGAAGAAGTGATCCGTTCATCATAGGGGAAGTTTGTTAACATTTCAGGGGCATACAAGCATTTTAACTRTTCAGTTCAAGGATCTGGGAACAACACACACTGTATCATGTTTTGGAAGACAGGAACATTGGGCTGTTCTCTGTCCCTGAGCTGCTGTTGATAAAAGTAGACGTTCTTACAATAAGCCAATTACATTCTTGACAGAGATTAACAATCTGCAAACGGCAGGTATACTCAAGAACTTGTGCAGTATTTCTCATCATCAACTCCCTCTGTTGCCCTGTGTATAGCAAAAAATTACCATTAACAGCCATAAAGAGGGAGTGACAGTACCAAAAGGTAACATGATTTGCCTATGCAGCAGCAACATTGAGGAAGGAAACCTTGGAGGACTCACTTCTGGCCCTCCCTACTCAAGCTGCTTGACAGTGTTGCCAGAGGAATATCAGCTGTCAGAAAGATGTATTCAGATAGGAGCAACTCTTTCAGAAGCAACAGGAATGTTGCAAAGTTCGTTTGGGTGTGTAAACGCCAAAAAACCGTGCTTCTGCAGTTTTTTTTTTTTTTTTAACAAAAGCATTCGAGATGACCTCTTAGAATGAAAGTCTGATGTTTAAACTGAGAAGTAACAAGTGCAGTGTTTCGGTCAGTAATCCCTCTCACCAAAGGCCACTTCCCAAGGCTTTTTTGCACRCTCCACTCATGCCGCGGCTGCACAGAGCAGCAGCTTTGGGCCCCTGGTCAGAGAGCAGCTGTAACCACTAAACAGTATCATTTCATCAGCTCCTCCTCAAGCTATTTCTAACACTCAGCGTTAAGTAATGCAAGTGAAAGCCTCGCCACACTGTCGATATTGCAAGTCAGTGAGTCAGGGAAACTCCCTCCTTGTTATTTCATGCCATAAAAAGCAGTGCTCACAATAACACAAGGGCAGTACACGCTGGAAGACAGCAGAGCCCCAARCCCTTACTGAATGACCTGTCTTGCTGAAGAAGGAATTATGAACCATTTATTTGCTTGCAGGTGGCAGAAAAATTGAGACAGGCACAATGTAGCTAACTGTATTTCAGCTCTGCCCAGTCTCATGGGCTAACCCTTAAGCAGTGGCAGGATTTGTCCCTCTCTCGCTGACAAAGCTGATGGAAAAATCCTAGGTTGCCAGAAGGGATGGAAAAAAACCTGGATTCCAGCCTGTCCTCAGGTTCCCTGTTTCAGCAGGTGCTCATGGTAGCACTGAGGAAAAAAAAAAAAAAAAAAAAAAAAAAACAGAAAATTCTTAACCCCTGAAGCAAATCACCTTACTTCCAGGCAGAGCAAAGAGAGCAATACACCTAAGAGAGGTCACGCTACTTGAGCAGAATTGCCCCTACAAGAATCACAATCACACCTGCTGCTTCTTTTGTGTTTTAGCATAGCCTGGTTTTCCCYAACCAGAATAGCTGAGTGCATTTGCACAGCCACTGCTGCCTGCCTGCTCCGGTTCTGCAATTTGTGCACACTAGCTGCTGCCAGGGTAACTGGTGTGTTTCCTCAAACACCGGACTGGGGTGAAAGAAGACTTGGCAAGAAGGATGGTTCACTCTGCTCAATACCCGAAATGCAACTGGATTTCTCAGGGTTTCATTCAAAAGAGCTCAGTTCTAGCTGAGGATGTTCTTTTATGTATCATGATATAAGTCAGCTAGGCAAGAATCTGCACGTGATCTGATTTAGAGGAGACACTAACAACTCGACCTCGATACCAGCAAGACTATTTCCTTGAGAAAACAATGGATTGGGTGTGCCTGCACAAAATAAGGTAATTATCTAAAGGATTATGGTACATTCCTTCACACAGCAAAAAATAATTTTTTTAGTCCTGAGAGGGGGTTCAAATTCTGAGCTTCAACAGACTTTTCCTAAGGAGCTTCCTTCATTTTTTGAGAAGGAATGGCTCAATATTTCAGAGCTGCCCATGAAATCTGATACACTGCAGTATCGGTGAGACCTCAAATGCATCYCTCTCTCTTTAAAGCTGTTCCCTGACTCAGCCTCCAATTTTAACCACCAGCTCCATACAGTCAGCCTGGGAGTTCATGCTCTTTGCTTTCCAGTACAAACTCTATCTTCAGATACAGCCACATCAGCTTGGTGCCAGGAATTATTCCAGAGATAACTGAAGCTTTCACACTGCAGTAATATAGGATAGAATCTAACCCTGGAGTTAGAAATCGCTTAATGCCACTGCTGCTGATGATGATGCAAGATTCTGAGAAAAATCCCACTGCTCTCCCAAGGCTTTCTCAGTCCCCCGAGAGGRCATGAGTAGAAATTTCTTTTGGTCCAAGTCAGCAAAGGTGACTCATAGTAGATGCAGGAAGCCACRCTGCTGAGTCAGGTGAACTTCTTGATTTAAAAACAGTACCCTGGTAACGATCCAAAACAGAATCACATATGTAGCTAGTATTCAAAARAGTAAGCTTATCTTTCCTATAAAGGATATAGCTGCATGCATTCATGTGCTCCGCAGCATAAATCTAGCAACCATGTTGACAGCCTGAACACCGTTCCCTACCTGGAGGGATCACTTGATCCTTCTTAGCACATTAAAGAGATTGGGCTGAGGTTACTGACGGCATTTGYGGGTAACCATGGAGGGACTTCTGTGAGATTTCCCAAGGACATTCCTGCGCTTGCTGTCAGTTCCTSCTGCAGTTTTCAAAGGCAACACGTAACCCGCTGCTGCGCAGAGACTGTGCTGAACTCGGCCATCCGCAGGTTTCCTAGACAACCAGCAGCGAGTTTGCCTGTGCTATGCTCTCTGCTCTTCACACAGGCTCGCCGCTTCTCGGAAAAGGAATTACAAGAAATACAGACTCTATGTAATTCACCCACAGCAGCAGGGAGCTGCCTACAAAATCAAAGGAGTTCTTCAGCTCAGCAAAGCAGTTCAGTAAGGACCAGGCACATGAGCGGAGCGGGCCAGCTGGGGCACCGAGCCGCAGAGCGCTTGTGGTGTTGCGAAAACCCCCCCAGCAGACACRGCCACATCTGCTGCTCCCCACAGCACCAGGGAGCCCTTTCTCTGCACTGGCAAAGGCTTAGAGAGGAAAACAGGGATTAAAAGCAGTTTTTAGCCTTTCCCTCAGCTTTGCAAATCGTTTTGCCTGCTCACCCTRGTGAAGCCTCCCACAAGCAGATGATCACAACTAGCACACCCTAGGCTACTCTCCATCGGACTACACAAGGCTTTCCYGGAACATGCTAGCACTAAAATATTGTTTTCACAAATCCCATGCCACGTGCAAGCCATCCTGTTCACCGAGTCAGTGCATCCAACCCGGTACGGCCCAGGCAGATCCACCAGCGCACGAGGGCTTCAGCATCACTGCGCTTACGTGGCCGTACCGCACCCAGCTGAACGCGTTCCCGGGCATTACTGTAGGCAGCTCCTTTGGGAGGCCAACCCTGACATGGCACGAGGAGAYGGGAGGAAGGCTCAAGCCAAGTCTTCGCTTGTAAATGCAGAGGCCACGAACACAACTGACAGGACAATCTTTGAGCAAATGACACCTCTTAACTGTGGTCCTTCCCCCCTCCTAATGCAAGTAGGTGGCCCAAGACAGTGACATGCAAAGCAGGTTCCAGCTACATCCTCCTCTCCTGGGACCAGCTGTTCACCTTCCTGGGTCACCCCCACTCCCASTTCCCCTTACTGGCCCTCTCCTCCGGCCCCGGCGTCCCCTGGGCTTTGCTGCCACACCAGCTGAAGGCAGCTGCTCTTTGCTAACCTGCGCTACTGAATCAATGGTTCTTCCACTACTTCCTCCCACACTGCTGTATGCTTTTATCACCCACCCCACACTTCAAGGCACGGTGAGCTTTCCTTCATTGCCTGGCAAAAGGACAGCGTTAATTTTCCTGCTGTGCTTTGATGCAAAATCTTCATTGCAGCCTTTGTTCCCTGATGCATCTCAGACTTGTCACTTAGGAGGAGATGGCAAAGGCAGGCACAAGATTCTCATCTTCCTCTCCTGCCTTTGCAGAAGAATGGACTTCAGCAAAATGCCTTTTGCTTCTCTGCTTCCCAYGATCCTACGCAGGAAGATGGACTCAGTGACCTTGATCCTATCGCTATCAATCACATCCACAATCTGTAGTGAAACAGCACCTCACGGGGAATTAAAACACTAAACCATTTGCAAAAAGGATGATGAGACTGTGCAAGGCCCATGCCAGAACACTCTTCAGTGTACCAGAGCAAGAACTGACAGGCAGGCAAACAAGCTCATGCCACCGCAGTGCCAGCACCAGAGGGGACGGTGCCCTCCTCTTTCCCTGGGAGAATTGCACAAGCTCCGCACGGCCACCATGGCATTAWCTGCAGCCATTTCTAGCCCCTTCTTACCTATCTTTCAGTTAAAAAACAATCCAAGAAAGAACAGGGCTACTCCAGGCTCTGCTTTTTAGGCAGTGAGTGCTGAGGTGGCACTGGGACAGCCTTTTAGTGACCTAGCATTAAAAATCTGCTTGTGCAGGAACTGGACCTTCAAAGACAAGAAAATGCACTAAGATGATTCTGGAAAGAAAAAAAAAATAATGTAGTCAATTCTATTTACCTTTTTTAATCTGATGGAGTCTGAAACATTAGCTCAAAGGGGAAGAAYAGTTCAAATCATTCAAATAATAAAGGTATCCAAACCTGCAGTATAGTTTAAAAAGTACCAGCAGCATTTTCACAGCTGATACTACTAGCAGAAATACAACAGCCAGCTGGAGTCTGTCAGATAAGGAATGTGTCTCTGATATCAAGTTTCAACAGTTCTATCCTCCCCAGCCACTGCTCTCATTTTCTTCCAGCAACATCTGTCCCAGACTTCTGAACACCAGTGCAAAATGCAAGCACAAAGCAAAGATTAAAAACATGAAAAAAATAAAATAAATAGGACTTATGAAAATGTCTCCAAGGAAAACCTTCTGTTACTTGAATAAGTGACAAGAAAAACCATGCCTAAAGCATAAAATAAGATCACACAGATGAAGCCACTGCAGCATTGCCACTGTCACCTGTCWGTGTCACCGAGCACAGGCCTCCAGCCATGTGCACACAAAAGGCCTTGCATTAATAAAGACAAGCTAAAGATTTATCTTCAACCTGTACAACTGGCAATGCGGCTGACTGCCAGAAGGGTAATGAAGCTCAATCCAAAAGCAGTAAACTGCAGAGACACTAGAAATGCAGCACAGCCAACAGGGTGGGATGGTTTCTCACTGAAGCAGAAGCTGTATGAAACAGAGGCTTGGCAGTTGCTGTCTCTGCCACAGCTGACGGCGAGACACTGTGGTGGAGACAGAGCATCGGTATCCAGTGCAGGTACAGCCGTACGCCTGCAGAGCACAGAGCAACTCGCGACSCAGGGCAGGTGAAGCTGGCAGCCGATGCAGGGTGCCTCCCCCCTCAGCCTGCTTTTGAGGAATCAAAGGGACCAGAGGGGACAGCTGACACACGCGGGCCCCGCCGTCCATCTCGACAGACACTCAGATCCAATTCCCTTTTGGGCAGGCAAGATTTATTTTCTCCAAAACTGTTCCCCGCCTCCACCTAGACATGTCCACATCTGCCTCTGTCCCCTGCAGTTGCCCCGCGTGGACAACCCGGTCAGCGTCCCGGACACCCTACGCGCAGGCGCACGCTCACCGCCGGCACAGAGCCCAGGCAGCCCCCTGCCTCCGCTGTGCCCGGCATAGCCCGCCCGCACGCATGCTCCCACCGCACGCACTCACCGTCACCGCACACGCGCGCCTCGGACACCCTCAGCACGCACGCTTGCGGGYGCACCCGCACCGCACCCCTACTGCTCCCCAGGCACCAAACACGCACCAGCACCGCGAGGAGCCAGTTTCTCACGCACATATCCCTTAGGCGCCCTGCACACACGCCCGACTGCCACCCAGCTGCCACACGCCCGCAGCCCCGTCCCCGGGCGCACCCTGCGCCCCATGCACGCASGGGCACACACATCCACTGCCACCCAGCAGTGTCCTAAATACCCCACGCAGACGCGTGCACGCACCACCGCCACCCGCCAGCTACCCTACGGGCGCGCCCCCCGCTCCCCGCACAAGCCCCGGGGGCCCTGCCCGCTCCGCACCCGCACACCAGCGCCTCCTGCCCCCTTGGCACCACGCACCCCCCGCACGTCCTGTCCCCCCGCACTCACCCTCACCAGCGTTACGCCCCCCCCCCACACACACACCCGTACATGCACCCCTGCACACACGCTGTGCCCCCC
>NW_028187155.1:1147955-1169772 GCF_003343005.1 Rhea americana | reverse complement strand
CGGCCCGCTCGGTGGCGGAGCGGGCGGCGCCATCGCGGCGAGAGGAGCCTTGGCGGCGCCGCAGCGCGAAACCAAGGTAGCTGGCGAGGGAGGCAGCTTGCTCACCAAACCCAGCTGGAGGAAATCGCGACGGAAAGACAGCAGCAAAACGCGGCGCCTCCCCAGGAGGCTGCTGAAGCGCCAAAGGTGCCAGCAGAAAGGCAGGCGAGCGGCAAGAGGGTTTCTGCTCTGCTGCCGCTGCAAAGAGGATGTGAAAAAGGTACCGCAACTATGCATGCTTACCACTAAAAACCAAAGAAATGAAACCTGAAGAAGGAAAAAGTGATACTGCTGCCATCGGGCCCGAGAACCCTCAGTGACACACGATCATGGGAGGGAAAACCCAAATACGTCTCCAGAGGTGCTTGATGTGCTAAAGATGTCTCAGCCAACGCTTCTGTGGTCCGTTACACAGTGGAAACTTCCTAGAGCTGTTAGGATAAATATGTGATACTCACTGGCAATACCTACACAAAGACGCATACCTTCCCCTGAAACACTTGTAGGACTTACTGTGTTGCTTATCTTACTGGTACATTACTTCTGCAGGATTTGGGGGCACAGGGGTCTTCTACACTGCTATTCTTAGGGAAATAATAACAACAACACATTTCTCAGAAGGCACTTAACGAAGAAACTAGGACTCGCCAAGCATCTTGCTAACCATACACAACTGCAGAACAGCTTCCAGCCCGATCTGTTGGACAGAACATTTCTTGCTAGAACATACCGCGCCGCACTCGCATGGGTTAAACACGCTGGCTGTAGCTGACGCATTTGGTATCAGGGCATCAGACAATGCACCAACTGTCACATTAAAGTTCTGCAGAAAACCAACTCATTGAGACTGTATCGTAATATCATTGTTAAATGATCATGCCTGGTGAAACTAAGCATGCTAATCTGAGAAGTCTAATATAATTCCTACACCAGGAGTCACAAAGTTCTTCTAGTTCTATGTCAGAAGTAGCCTGGATTTCACTAAATAGGGATTTTTAAATTTCATTTTAAAAATAAAAATCATAAAAAATCTCCATTTTCTCCTGCTTTATCATGCTATTTTGTATACATTACTAACATACATTATTTAACATGGATAATATTAAACTATTGTCAAGGCCTGTGACAATTTACGTATCATATAAAAAATCATTCCATCAAAAGTAAGCCTGATCATACAGAGCCTATAGTCATGCACACATCTATTAGCTTGTATGACTGACCTGGGACTAAATTGGAGGATCATCCCCAAATTTATGCTGCAGTGTAAAATTTAAGGAGTGCCAATAGAGGATAACAAATTTAAGTGCATGAGAGGAGATCTTTTTGCTAAACAGCAGTGGAATTTGGAGCCTTGCAGACTAGGTTCCTGTTTGGGGAATATTGGGTGACATCAAGTCAGGTATTTACTCAGTTTTACTTCTTTCCCTACAAAAAGTACCTCATGGGGAAGACAGAATTGGCAGTCATTGGTGGATGCTAGACAATTCCATGTTAGGAATAAGATACTGTTTCTAACAGAGGCTGTATCTGTGTCTCAGAAAGAATACCCAAGAGAAGCAGAGACCTCCTTTGGAAGATGCATTTTAACAAATCATACTTCTGGGATCAATGCAGGTGTGATATTCCACAGCCTGTAACATACAAACTGTACTAGAGGGTCCCCTCTGGCTTTAAATCTATGAGTACATTTAGTACCTGATTCTTTGGGAGGGGTTCCTGCTTGGTAATTGCAACAGCTCCTCCAGAGAATTTCAACCATGATGTTTAACAGGTAACACCTAGTGTGCAACTCCTCCACAATAACATAACATAACAAGAGGGATTAAGAGGGATTATTGGACAGCCAAGCCCTGATGTCTCATTTCTGAGGGGGCAACAGATGCTCAAGAAGGATCATGAAGGAAATGAGCCAGCTTCAACAATACTACAGCCTGAGGAAGCTTCAGACATACCGTCTCCCTAAAGTGGGATACAAACTCAGCAGGACTGCATGGCATTACAGTAAGTGAAAAAGGTGCTAGCTGTGCAGACCAAAGTGAATAAAAGAGAGACAGTAAATTATTCAAATACACCAACGTGTTGACACACATTACTAATAAGAGTATAAACATGACTGTGTTCTCAAACACATTTCGAGATGGAATATGGTTGGGAGAGACGAAAATAGTCTGGGACAGAATCAAGTTTTGTATATTGTTAAAGCACTAGTCCTTTGTAATTCAGTGCCACAAAGAGCCGTTGTCACTTGGCTAGCGGCTGACATATTCTTAACAGTTAGACAGAAATACAAGAGCTGCTGTCTGTTTTGCAGCCTATATGATCCCTTCATTATATCAGCCATTGAGGGCTCTGAAGAAACAAATACTCTTCAGGAACAAAACCTTTCCTTGATTTTCTGCTGTGCTGAGCAATGGACTGCTGGTATCTTGTTTTGTTAAGAAATGCCACCAACTGATTTTGACTGTCTTCCACCTGTCATGAGGGCACGCAGCATCTGTCACCTTTACAACTAGCATATTTGTTGTTAGTTAAACAGAGAATTTGTTTATTTGTGTATTCATTTATCAGTGTAACACAGTCACCAGATGGAGCTACACCCCATTGCGTCACAGATATGTGGTTTAAAATTTTACAAAAAAATGTGACATTTGATTTTGACACCTCTAATATTGGTATTTATTGGTTATTTTGTAGTAGCATCCTCCCTTTAGAACTATAACCTTTGAAAACTTCAAGTCCCATATTGATATCTGGAGGAAAACGTGTGAATTTCAAATCTGTGACTGCAAGACTGAATTTTTGAAATTATGCTACACATGGAAAAATACAGAGAAGAAAGTGAGGTTAGAACTCACAGCCTCCTGCACTCATCACTGGCTCCTCTTGCTTGGATGAAGAGAAAATCTATCACAAGTTGAAGACGTCCTATGTCATTAATTGAGCCATTCTCTTCTATCCAGTAGAAAGCAGCAAGAGAAACATCCAGAATCATTTTATTTGCCTTATTTTAAAGGGGGAGAGATTCATAAAGAGTGTAAATGGTTAGTACAAAGCCTTGTTACTGATCCGTACTACAGTACAAAGCAGAGACCAGAAACCCTCAGATCTTCCTGTGATTCTTGCTTTTCATGATTACACTTCCAGAAAGATCTCAAATTCTGCAGTTAAGAGGCAAAGGACTGTGTAGTATTTAGATGCAAAACGGGATAGCGCTGTGCCAGAGAGTGTATACATGAGATTTAGCAATGTATTGGGTACTTAGGATGTTGCATTTGTCACAGAGATACTTGCTAGGGAATGATTATTTTAGTGGATGAGCATATGGGGTATGTAAACAATTTAATGAAATGTGAAAATGCCCATAATGTAAGGAGAAGGTTATCCGTAAGGCTATATGAATAGAAATATTTATTCTTGCCCAAGGGTGTCTGCAGCAGGGCACATCTCCCTCTCTGGATGCAGTCAGTCAAACTCTAAACAAGTTATCTCTTTGATCATGGTGGAAACCCTACTGAATGCTGGGGGCAAGGGAAGTCAACCTTTTAATGGCAGCCTCAACACAACTCCTGAAGAAACCAATGGGAGGTGTGGACAGTAATACAAGATGACCATTGTGAATAGGGAAGTGGATGAGGACTTTCCTTTCAGCATTTATTGCCTGATTTATGAAGGAAATCTGGTTTACGTGATCATACTGCCTGCCCATCTGTTCCTTCCCTTAGGAAAGAACTCACTAATTTCAACCAAATTTGAGCATAATGTAGAGATGTCAAAGATAATTACAGTCGCTCAAGTTTAATGAAGACAGTGGCTGGATGGAGAAAAAAGTGCCACTGAATGAAGTAGAGATCCCAGCCCCGATACAACTCGCAGCTCACTTCTTGGTATTTGTGTACTGCTGACCTATCAATGCACACAGCCCCAAAGAATGCAAATATACAGGAAAAAGCAGGCTTCACTAATTTTCTTGTTCAAAAAACAAGTTGTTCCCATTTTGTTCTGAATTTCTGAATCATGTGATTCTGAAAAAATCTGGAGAACATAACAACTCTGAAAAGAACCCAAAGAGGATAAAAGGTCAATGAACAGTCTTACTGTTTCATTTTTAAATGCCAGTTTTGAGCCTACTACGTAGTATTTTGGGACCGGAACCTATGTTTGAATCCTGGTGTCTGAAGATGTAAAACCCTAAGAAACTTGACTGCATTAGTACTGCTGTTTACAGAAGGGGCTGTTCGTCTTGCATTGGGACTGCAGGCAAAGGCGTCTCGCGTCCAGCTCCTCAGCCGAACACGCTCTCCCCTGCTCGGCKAGGACGGGCGCCCTAGGCCCAGGCCCGCCGCCCGCCAGCACAGGGCCCGCGCCACCCGGCCCGGCCCGGCGCAGCGGGCACGGCCTCGGCGGCTCCAGGCCCCCCCCCGCCCCCTCGCTGTACCTTCTCCTCCCGGCCGACAGGGGGCGGCCGCCTCCCGCACGGCGCCCGCTTCCAGGGCTGATGGGGGGTTACTGCGCATGCGCCCGTTTCCCGGGCTGATGGGGGTTACTGCGCATGCGCCCGCTTCATCAGGCTGATGGAGGGTTACTACGCATGCGCGGGAGACGGGCGTGTCCTAGCGCTGCCCGTGGCGGAGGCGGAGGGGGGTTGACGGCGCATGCGCCGCCGCACCCCGCGCATGCGCACGGTTCGCTCGCTGTTGGTTGAGGCGGTGAGGGGAGGTGGCGGTGGTCCTGCGGGAAGCCATGAGTGGTTTCGGGGCTGCAAAGCCGCTTCCGGGCTCCTCGACTGCGGCGGGGGCCCGGAACGGCAGCAGTGACAGCCTAGAGAAGATCGACATGTCTCTCGGTAGGAAAGGGCCTCGGGCCTGGCGTCCTGGGGGAGGGAGTGGAGGGGCGCGGCCTGAACCAAGTACCGGCACTTGGGGGTGGGGGGGCGCGGTCCGAAGCGAACCAACCGGGGTTTGCCGGGCTGCAGCGCGGGCGGAACCAACGGGGGGGGGATATAGGGGAGGCGGATTGCGCCAGCTGAAACGGGGGAGGGGGCAGGGCCCTACCATCTCCGGAGCGCAGCGGGGGGCGGCGGAGTGCGAGCAGGGCGCGATCCCCGACGGGGCCTGCGGGAGGCGGGCCGGGCCCTGGGCGCCCGGTGCCGGGGCTGCCGGACCGGGCTCGGTTCGGTTCGGTTCAGCGAGTGGGTCCGTTCGTTCCGCCGGTGGTGCCCGGAGCAGGCCTCGGGCGGGGCGCGGCGGTGACCCCGGCCCTGGGGAGCCTCCCGGGCCTGCCCGGCGCAGAGGCAGGGGTGAGCAGGGCGCAGCTCCGGCGCCCTTTCCTCGCCTCCCATCAGCTTTTGGGGTGGGTGACGGCAGGGCCCTTTTGTGACACCGCCAAAATAGTTCCTCGGTCAAATTAAACGCGATGTTCTTTATACCTGGTAGTTCCCTGCGGAAATCTGGCACAGATGACCCCCAGCTTTGCCTTGCAGAGTGTTTTTCTAATGGAGAGTCAGTGTGTTCRCACTTTTTTTTTTCTTGCAAAGACGTGAAAACGGAATAAAGTCTTCTCCCACGCTCCAGTTGGTTGTATTAGGAAGTTGCATAGCCTCATAAAAGAGCTGTAGAGCTGCCTCTCAGTGGTATCTGAGAGCCTGACACCCGTACCGTATACATTTCCGGGGGTATGTCAGACCGTCTCTGCTCTGGTCCTCTGTCCTGAGCCCTATAATGTTTGGGAGCACATTGCAGGAGTGTGTCTTCCAGTCTGGTTTTATCCAGCAAGAATCAGGTTTGTATGCCCCGAGGCTGCTCCATGAAGCTACCAAAGCATGGTGGATGGATATTATCAGGAGGCTTGCTTCAAAAAGTGGATTCACGATTTGAATTAGAGAGTTGATACAGATTCGACCTTTGTGGCTCTGCTTAAATGGATTTTTCATTTGTTGATGATCTGTCAGTTTTTTGTTTTGGCAGTAGACATAGCTTGGGAGACAATATACRGAGTTTTTCTGAATATGGAGTAGTAGTATTTTTATATAAATCTGTATTTATAGTGTAGCATGCTGAATCGGTATGTTTCTAGTGTTTCTAAGACTAAGAATCATTGATTCTGAGTAGCTAGTTCTATCTTCATACATTCTAATGTTTTTTTGGCCATATTCCTTTGAGTAAGTTGCAAGCAGGTTTCTGGACATTGACTAATACTAAATTGCAAATAACTTTTGCAGCGTCATGGATGACGCTTTATTTAAGAAGCTGTTGTGGGTGTGGATGTCCCATAACTTGTTTAGTTGAAGAGTAACTTGCATGAAAACAATCTTATACATGCCTGCTGTTCCCAAGTCAACGCCATGCTCTCTGCTGTGCAWTTTGGAATAAGCAAAGATTAGATGCAATCCCACATCTGTCATGATATCAGTAAAGCTGACATAATGATCTGGGGAGTCCTAAGATCTGGATCATAATATTGAGTATTTGGCCATGTATTAACAAAGATGAAAGCTATTTTTGTTGCTAATGTGTAGGGTGCAACTCATCTGAGGCTAAACTTCCAACTTGATAATATTTCTAGATTAAAACTACAGTCAGAACAGTACAATAATCTCTGATCTCAGGCAAGATAGGAGAATGCTTCAGGCTGCCTCATCTAACAGACATAGAATGTCCCAGTTACCTTTCATTTACCAAAACGAGAGAATGACTGAATCTTAAGTTCCTTTATATAAAAATTTGCAACTTTCTATACAGCAACAAGTTACCGTTTTGGAAGGACTGGACTTAATCAGGAACAGATGATCTATGAAACCAGGATCCATGTTCTTGGAACGTAGCAGTTTGTATTTCGGGTGTCCATTAAGCAGAATTACATATTCCATCCTAACAGGTTGAGAAGCTTTATTTTTTGCTCTGTGCCACTTTATTAGAGGTGTTAAGTTCAAGCAATGCTGGTGGCTAGGTACCACGATGATCAGTGATAGCTTCTGCTGTTCTTGAACTGCAGACTATTTTGAAGTGTCTCGGGTTTCCTTTGTTGTATAAAAAGGATAGCTGGGGAATCCCTGCACTAGGRATGGCAAAGAAGATTCTATAGCTGTCAAACCCGGTGACCTGTGTCTGTATTCCTTACCCTAAAGACTTTTTTCCTAATACTCAATCATTTTTGCAGTAAAGTAAGTTGATTTCCTCTTAGTATTTCTTCAGTGGGATGCAAAACAGCTGATAATATTTTGTGTTTTTTTTTCTTACCATTCTCTTTGTTCTACCCTATCCAAGTCCATTTGAACTCTGTTAAGTATAATAGTTCTCTTTGAGTCTTTCCCTGAGTCAAAAAGTGACATCCACATCTCTGTGGTAGCTCTCTGTTGCAACATTATACTCTTATCAGCTGTGCTTCCATGGTCTAGATGCAATGAAGTATATTTTGACATTTTCTTTCATGCTGTTTTTATAAACTAGCTAACATTCACATAAAAGTGTACTACAACATTGCTTTAGTCTTATCTCCTGAGCCACTTACCAGATTAGTGAGGGAAATAAAACTGGTATGACATCATTTGTTTGTGACAAACTTGCTGTTTACTTTTCATCAGTTTATTGCTTTATACATATTCTTAAACTGATTGATAACTTGTTCCACATTGTTTTCCAGGATAATAGGTAAGATGATTGGTTTGGTCTGCAGATCCCTGAGGGAGAGAGGTCTTACTTGCTTTTCTTTCTAATGATCTGGACCTCAGTGAGCTTATGAAGATAACTGATTGCCCAAGTTCTCCCTGCATGACTTTCTTTAGTACCTTTGGATGAAAGAACTGAGACTTGAACTGACATTTTGTCTGGAATTTGGAAAGTGGGAGTGAGATGCGGCTACCTTTTCTTTAAAGGTAGTATACAAAAACTAACAGACAGTCATTAGATTTAAAATACAATGCTTTACTAAACGACAAGTTTTCAGGCATCTTGAGTATTCTGAATGAATATAGCCACTTGTCTTTCTGCTGAGGTACTATACTATTAAAATAAGTACTGTAAGACTCATGGGGTCTGGATGTCTTACAGAGATRTTTCTGGAACCTTAACTTGTATATGCTGGCTTTGCAAGATTAACTGGTCTTTTTCACCTGAATCCAAGCTGCTAGATTTTTCTTCTTTAGAACTGGAATATATCCGCAGAGTGTTGAATCTTTTTTTTTYCCCTCTCACTTACAGATGATATAATCAAACTGAATAAAAAAGAAGAGCGAAAGCAGTATTCCCCCAAAATCAAAAGGGGACTTCAGCAGAACCGAACTCGGCAGTTCAGGACACCAGGCTCCAAGTGGGGAATCCAGCAGCAGAAAGGTATGTATGTCAAGCATAATGTGGGCTATACAGTAATTTTGTGAGTTGAAATGTAACCTACTGAAAATGTATGAACTGACATGGTCAGTTCAGGTATCTTTCAAATAATGCCAGATACAGTTTTGACAGTAATTCTGTTCTTTGTGATACATTTATGTTTGGCTTTGTATCTGATTTGGTGCAAGAACCGCAGTGATTCCTTTTGACCAACAGGGAGCTTGGATTTTTGGACTCTTCTCCTTCAAGGAAGGCTTGGTTTTCACTCCAGTTTTTCATTTTAATTTGAGAAGTTATGTTGATACTTTGTCCTTCCTCAGAGATGGGTAATGCTGATGGAGGCTTTGTGCAAAAGAGCCAGCGTATTTGTATTTGCTGGGTAAAATTTTTCTAATAGCTATTGCTGCAGACTGCAGTGCTGTCTCTGGGATATACGAAGGGATAGTCCAGAGTGTCTGACTTGGCTTTTCTGGTTAAGCCTTTGGGCCACAGAGAATCATAGAATCAGTAAGGTTGGAAGGGACCTCTGGAGATCATCTAGTCCAACACCCCAGCTCAAGCAGGGTCACCTACAGCATGTTAGGTGGGGTTGCATCCAGGCAGGCCTTGAAGATCTCCAGAAAAGGAGACTCTACAAACTCTCTGGGCAACCTGTTCCAGTGCTCTGTCACTCTCGCAGTGAAGAAATTCCCCCTCACGTTCAGGTACCATGTTGGGTTTCTTAACCCGTGTTTATGCAGTGAAGTAGAAAACTGGGGAGAAAATACTGAAGGAGGGGGGGCATGAGAGGAAGAGTACACAGTAACAACTTATTGTAGATTCCCAGAGTAGCTCTCAGCTTTTTCAATAAACAAGTTTTACATCCTAAAATGATTCTTAGGTGTTAGTCCAGTACAACTAGCACTTGCTGAAGTAAAGACTGCTTTTACTGTATGTTTAATTTTAAAAAGAACTTTTTCAGCACTGGACGATTTAAGAAAAAAATATGAAAATAATACTGTCTAATCAAAACGTTTATCACTTCAGTCCAAATTAATGAGGTGTTTAATATATACATTTTTTTCCATAGTATCAAAATGCACATCTTCCTAAAATGCTGCTGTATTCACAGGAGTCCCCATTTTGTCTTTATTATTGCTTAATATTTGTTCTAGCACCAGTCCTTGCTCAGCATCCTATATGAAAATGACTTTTGGGAGCAATGGAATGTCCTATAGCTCAGGCTCCAAAAAAGTCTTCCTTTTTATACAGGCAGTCATGGAAGAGTTACTTAATATGCATATCTTTTGTAAATTGGTGACAGTCAAGGAAAATGTTTGAGGTTCCTCAGCCTAAGTGTAAGTATATTTGTGGAGATGAAAGAATAAGTAATTTTAAGTGGTAGATAATCAAATATGTAAATGTCTTTTATAATTGTGATTGGCAATGCAGTTCTTTATAGGGTGCCCAAAAGAATCAAATAATGGAGTATATATAGTCTAAGATATTAATATTAGACTATTAGAAGGAATTTGAGCTGAAAGTGTAAAATTCTAAATACAGTTGTGTTGACTGTTACTTTCATTTTGTGAAATTCTCCCTCACTGACTGCCTTTTTTTCCAGGAAAAGGCAAAATATTTTTGTAGAACAACCAAATTTGTGACATATTGAAACATTGTGAATAGCTTTAACTACTCCTTCCTATGCAGCTCTGCATATTTCCTCCCATTGAAAGCAAACCTTTTTATTTCACCTTGAGCAAAAGATATCAAATAATTATTCTGAGCATTTTGGTTATTACTTGTTTATGACCAATAGATTTATTGTTGCTCTGTTGCCACTGAAGTTACTCTGACAGGTGGCAACTCCTCTGTTGTTTGCAGTCAGCTGGAGAAACCACAAATGGTTAGCAGGATTCAATTCTCTGCGGTTTTAGAAATGGCTGCCAAACACTTTAGAAAGACAGAGGAACTTGAGCTTGGACTTCTAGGGGAGAAACGGGGAGGAGAACATTGTTCATTTAAAAGTTGACCTTGCTGATGCGCATAATGCAGCCAGGAAGCACCCTGGGCAGTCTGAGCTAACTTTGAAATTGTCACTGAGAGCAGAGGTTGGTCCGGAGAGCTTCTGAGTTCCCCTGCAGCCTAAATAACTCTATTTCTCAGCTTTTTGACTCTGAGAGAAGAGCATTTGCTGACAGTCCACATAGCACTGCCTCAACTGCAAATTTACTCAGGCTAGGTTCTTGTCAGTGAATTATTGAATGCCATGGCTCCTGTCTCATGAAGAAGGACAGATTTATCCTCAGTGTTGTAAATCRGATATATCAAAGCTGGATGTGTGTGTTATTTGCTATAGAGCTGTCTTCTATATTCTCAAAATCTGAGGTTCTAGAGGGTGTGATATTTTGGGAAAAAAACTGAAGCATGGTCTCCTTTCATAGCCTGAAGCTAAATGGCTGCAGACAGTTAACCAAACTCTTGTAACTAGAAATTTGAGATGTTATACTATGGACCATGGGTTCACAAATATTTTACACTCAAAGAATACTGACAGTTCTTAGTTTCTTCTAGACCACCATGCAAACTTCTAATTGAAAACAATGTAATTATTAAGAAGTATACAACTTACATCACGTGGTTTTGGGGGCCACTTGCTATGTTGTTTTTTCTTAAGCCAAGTCTTGAGAACCACTGATCTAAATAAGTAGGCTTGGAAGTCAGGTGTTCTTTAATTAAGCTGGTTATTTAAAGTTTGCTGGATGACTGAGGAGCTGGATCATTTAATTTTATTACTGTTAGGTATTTGACTAGGGGCCATTTGAGGCCTATGTCACGTTTTCTATGACAGAATGCATTCTAAATTGTCCCTGCACAAATGCCAAATAATAACAGATTTTCAGCGGGAATTATTATAATAAAGTGTAGCAAAACTGATCTGTGTGGGAAACTGATTATTGTGCTAGGTTTAGGGCCAGACCTGTGTAAACTAAATGACCAAATTGTTTGCAAATGTAGTAATTACTTCTTTAAGACATAAACTGTGCAGCCAAGTAACTTGAAGTGTCTGCAAAGCAGACAAATCTTAAAGCAATAACCTTTTTCCTTCAGTAAGAGTTGTTGAGCTCTTTATCCTTTTTGTAGGTTATGGTAAAAATCGTTTGGGACGCAGAAAGAAGGTAGCAGGGAAGAAGCGTTCTTATGGAGTTATAACTGGCTTGGCAGCCAAGAAAGCAATGGGTTCACGCAAAGGAATTAGTCCTCTGAACAGACAGCCACTTAGTGAGAAGGTAATTAGTGCAATTCTAATGGCTCATATAATTGTCTACATTAGATGTAACCCTGACTTTGCTAAAAGTATGGACAGATTAAAAATATGGAACACATGCTTTAGAATAGCGCTGCTKAAAATATTATAATATGCTGGTTCTGAAATTATGCATAAGCATCTAATATAACCTTTTATTAAATCAGTGATGACAAGTGTTGCTTGAGTTCTTGTTTGTTTTTTGGAGGATGTCTGATGACTAGTCCTGAATACACTTAAAACTACTTGAAAGTTTTTGAACACTGAATTGGATTGCAAATCATGAAAATCGTAGTGCAGCAATATGTTCTGTGCAAGGGGTACCTGGAGGTAATTTGTGCAAGTAAAGCTCACAGAGTCACAGAATATAATTCTTTTTTTTTCCCTCCCTTTTACATTGCTTTATGACAAACCAATGATGCAGCAGACGTGCAGGTGCTAAGGATGTACATCTTATAAAAGAATTGAAGTTTTGCAAAGTACTTGCTTCTCTAAACAGGCTCCCTCTGCCACTCTCAAGTGTATTGTTACCTGCTCCATCTACTCAAATATTGTAGTTTGGATTGCTTTGGGGTTTGTTTGTGAAGAAGAGTAATTTTAAAGGTATATGGAGCATGTATATTGTCAATTATATGTAGGGAGATACAATAGTGAAAAAGTAGCCACTAAACTCTGCTTTTTGGCCTGATAATGAGGGGAATATATAATTTGTGAAAGTGTAGATCACTTTTAAACTATACTGGATTGTGATAGGTAGGCAAAACCAAACATATTCTATATGCAGTGTAAAAATCAAAACTGAAGAAAAATTTCCAATGCCATGAAAACTGGAAAAGCTTGAACCAGAAAAGATGTTTAAGCCTCTTAGAGCTGCTTGTAATATCTTCAGGAAAACACAACAAAAAATCTTTTGAATTTCTCATATGATTTTAAGCAAAAAGGTTTAAGCRCACACAATCATTTTATACAAGAGGGAAATACTGAATTGAAGTGGCTCTAATTTAGTGTATTTATTACTTAATTAATTATTTCTGTTTTTTTTTCCTTAAAATAGAAAGGGACCAAATGAAAAATAAATGTACTTTCAGGTTATAGCTATATGGTTCCCGATTCTATTTTGTGTGTGTGTACACGTTATACATGTATTCAGTGTATCTTTTTTTTTTTTTTTTTTTTTTTGCTTAAGAATGCACAGAGGAATTACCCAGTTTTGAAAAAGAAAACAACCCTGCAGAGACAATCTGAAATGCAGAGAAAACAAGCACCAGCCCTCAGGAGGCCTGTCCCACTAAACAGAAGGTAAAATATCCAAGTCTCCTTTCTAAACTCTTCTTAATAACTCTCTGTATTGCATTTTTGTTTCTGACAGGACTGACTTCATGAAAAGATGGCAGGTACTGGTAGKAGTAGTAATAGGGTAAAACTTCATACACTCATAGTCTTGACAAATTTGAAGGCTGAGCATGTGAGAAACATGGTCTCAGATACAAAGCCAGGTATTTAACATTGTGTAGAGCACTTGGAGTACATTTATTTGTGAAAAACTAGTACTCTGCCTTCATCTAAAGCATAGACAGTCTGTATGAAAATGGCCAATTTATGGATTTCTATAGCTTTGAAGTGAAAACCATGATTTAATTTCTAAACAAAGTATCTTTATGGAAGCTGGTGCCATCTTCAGTTTCATAAAAGCCATTGCATGTTTTATTTGTACTAGAATTAACCTGTTTCTGTTACACTGCAATTGAACTACTTTCTACGATGAAAATATTCACTATGTGACTGTATTGTGGAAATTGTAAATGAAACTTGTTCATARTTCTCATTTAGTCCATTGCCCATAATCTGGCCTAGGGCTTAACAGCTAAGAGTCTCACTGGAAGTGATTTTGACAAGTGAACTGTAATAGCTTAACTATCAGCTTTGTTTTTTGTGGGGAAGAATGTTAATCTTATTCTGTTTACACCATTAGGCTGTTTCTCTTGGAGGCTACAGCATAGCTAAAAGAGATTGGGCTGGTATGCCAGGCAGGGTGCTCTGCAGAGGCGTAGTGAACAACACTCAGCTTTTTAATACTCAAATTGTAACATATTTAGACAGAAAATTCTGTTCTGAATCTTGATTTATTGTTATTTTTTTTTAACTCCAAATCCAAATTTTCAATCCAATTAGCAATCTAAGTACTGGAGGATATTGAACAAAGTGAAAAAACAGAATTAATGACTACTGTTCTATGACGCACACATAGGAATCCTAGATCTCTGTGTAACAGAAGTGATTTCTCCATTCAACTACATTTTTCCTTAACTACATGAATTGTAGTTATGACTAAAGGTGTTCTATTCCTAATAGGTGAGAAGGTTGCAACTGAAATGTCTAGCGTCAGAGGCWGCATTGCAATGTCCTTAGAGATGTATTGGGCAGTTTTTTGACTTTCGTATGGTCTTTTTAAAATGTTACTTATGGGAACCTGTAATAACTCTATTTTATAAATATTACAGGAATAACGTACAATCCACTTTTACCAGAATTGGAAACAAACTAAATCAACAGAAAGACACTCGTCAAGCAACTTTTCTGTTTAGAAGGGGTCTGAAGGTAATAAAAATTACTTAAACAAAAGTTGTGCCACAGATTCTAAGCTAACCTACATAACACAACTACCATTAATGAAACGCCTCTGAATATCAGATCTGAGGAGAAACTTCAAGTGATCTGTAGATTAGGTATATGTTTTTCTGGGGAGCTGTACTTGTTCTCTTCTTTTATTGTAACAATATAGTCTTCCTTACTATTCTAGCCTAACTGAATTGTTCTGAGGGGCATGGAACTTGTCTGAGTGTTTGAGAATAGTTGCAAGCTATTACTTTTTTAGTCTTATAAATAAATGTTTGAAAACTGTACATTGCTTTCTAAATTTGTTTTCACGTGAAGGATGGAACAGAAATATATTTGAGAATTCTGATTATGTCCACTTTATCTGCATGTAAATGCTTTTTAGTACCTTTGAGTAAGATGAAGTAAATAGGAGAGTGTGTTTTGAACAATCGTGGGTGCTCTTGATTTTCATTTGCGCCTTCATTCTGCGTCTACTATCACTGTGATTGTTTGTAGCTGCCACCTTCCATCCATATGTATTGCAGAATTGGGAATACAGACAGAATCGGGAGGGAGAATAACAAAACCAAACTCCTTTAGAGAAGATGTAGAACTTAATGGCATATTGAATATTATGTGTGTTAAAATTGATCAGTTTAGGAGCTACCCATGTTTTTCTTACTGGCCTTGTAATATTTTGGTGCATCTTGGTAAAGTATGTGTTTTGAGATCTTTAAATGTTTCCTGTTTTGACCATCTCCCAGTATTTCTTCTCTAATGTTGCCTGTCTGTAGGGATATATGTGTGATTTTTTTTTTTTTTTACCATTGATTTTCTGTTTTCTTTCCTGCGAGTGCAGATGGACCCTCTCCTACATCTCTTTATTGCTTAGGTTACTGTCATTGATGATTACTTCTAAATCCTTTCATATTCTTAGTTATTTTCTTCCAATATCTTATGAAGGTAATAGAATAGTTGTCTTTGAAGTCCCTCTGAAAGTATAGCCTAGTTTGTGCAAAATGTACAAACATCTCTAAACTTCTGGTTTTGAACTGCTGTATTTCTAGCAGCTACAATGGGAGTTGAAGCAGTTTTCAAGATCTGGTGTCCGTATTGATGTGCTTTCAGGTGCAGGCCCAAGTGCAGCCAGCAGACGATCTAGATAATCAGACAGTAAAGAGAACCCGTCAGTAAGTATTTCATTTGACAAACTTCAGTTTAGTTACTTGTTTGTACTCATGCTTTAGTTTTGGATCTAGCTTCTGCTCTTAGCTACGATAATTGCTTTTTTTTTTTTTTTTTTTTTTGCCTTTACGTATCTGAACTGAATGACAGTGGTCCTCTCCCTATTTTTCCCAGTTGTTTATCCTAAACTATCTTTTAAGTTAACCAAGATGCATTTGTTTGCATAAGATGCTCACAAGAATGAAGGAAAAGGTGCTAGCAAGACAGACCAGTCACTGCCACTCGTGAATACTGTATGGACTAGGAGAAAAATTAAGATGTCAGCACTCTCCTAAGCGCCTCATGTAAATTCCATTTTATCTAATATATGTATAGAACTTATGAAGCAGTTAAAAAATGTGAGACAATACTACTTTAATACACTTCTCATATCATTCTCTTCTTGCTAAGCTCTTTCAAACTTGGTTGCTGGTAACACAACAGGTTGAGTAAACAGCATATGCCACAGAGCTATAGTCTGTCACTTTTGATGTGCTGTGAAGGACAATTTGGCTGCATCTGTGGCAAGCAAAAGGGAATATTTTTTTAAAGTACAAACATTTCAATCAGTGTGGCAGTATTGGTGTATCTTGGCAGCATGTGATCCGGGGTTTACCTGAGCAGGCTTAGATAATATAGAGGATACCGAAGTCAGTAGCCAGCTTTTTATACTTCAGCATATGCAGATTGTTTGTCTGTATGCAGTCTTTGCAGTGGCCCATGTTATGAAATCTTGCATGTTCTTTATTAGCCAGTATTTGAGACACACATTTAAAGATGCAAAAGTGTTGCTGAAATTTTGATTGGGATGATTTCTTTGTTTTCCAACTAGATGGCGAACTTCTACCACAAGTGGAGGGATTCTGACTGTATCTATTGACAACCCAGGAGCAATCATAAATCCAATGTGCGTAATAAAAGTAGTTCTAAAGTGTCCTTAACATAACTGAAATCACTGTTCCTGAGCCATTTAGCAATTTCTTTGCAGATACTATTTCAGATGACTTCAAAGTGAGTTCTTCTTGTGAAAGCTGTTAAAACTAGCCCCTTTTTGAGTGTTTCTGAACTGTGTTTGAATAACATCACAACTGATTTTCACAAGGGACTTCCTGATGAGGAGCTTGATGTGGCATAAAGTTGCATTGTGTTGGGCTGGTAGGTTTTCACCTTCTCTGCCTGTTCCAAATCAGGCCACGCTGTGGCAGTTTTCCTCCCCTACTTGAATAAAAATGAATGAGCATCTAGTTGTTGAATGATGATAATAGTTTCTTCCTGATTCATAAAGATATTTTTTGGAATTGTCTTTAAAGAAAGCATTACTGTGTTTGTTTTTTAAGTTGAAGGTACTGTTGTGTTTCATGATTAGCCTTTTTTTTAATTAGCGGTACTTACTCTGTAAGGATACCTGTATCTACTTTTTTTTGTATTTACAACACAGGCTAATTAATAGTCAAAACTGTTATTCTATCAGCAGTAAGGCTTTGTTGCTTAAAAACTTGTATTCACTATGTTTGTTTTAATGTTCTTTCATAGTTCCCAGAAATTACGATTAACTCGTACTCCTGTGCCCCCGTTTCTGATGAAGAGGGATCAGTCTGAAGAGAAGAAGATTCCCAAAGGGGTTCCTTTGCAGTTTGATATTAATAGTGTTGGAAAACAGGTAAAAGCAGATTCCTTCCTGAACTGTGGAGTAGTTCCAAGATAGATAAAGATGGTGAGCCAGGCACTTCACTGCTAGTAGTGACAGAAAGAGCGGACTAGTAACTACTTCGTGTTTCCACTTCCAGTTCTTCCGCTAACTTGTTATGTAACTTCAAGCAAATATCTGCCCTTCTGTTCCTGCTCCCCTGGTTTAAGTCTGCATACCCATGTGCTTTGAGTGGGATTTAAAATGCTGAGTATCTGTAAAAGTCTTGTGATGTTACTGCTGCCTGAATCAGCAAGTGTGTGCAATTCAGGGATGAGCTGCTTTTGCTCGTGTAACTTGCATGGAAACTGGCATCTGAATTTTGTTACTCTTCAGCTACAACAGGCCAACTTTTGTTATGCAACTAAGGAAAATCAATTGGCATGGTATAAATGTTTCAGAGACTAATAAATTTTCAAGAGTTTCATGAAGACAGATAGGTGGGTGCAGGAGAAAGAATCTTAATGCTCTCACTGAAAGGATTCTGACCAGGTCACAGAGTTAGGCACTGGAGAACTCAACCACAAGACTAGGCTGTTCTTGTAATCAACTTACTACTGCCTTCTGCAGAAAACAGGGAGTCAGAAAGTCAGTCCTTACTTGTTCCTTCCATAAACAAATAGTGTGTTGCAAATAGTCTACTATTACACTATTATATATATATATATATATATATATATATATATATATATATATATATATAAATGTCGGACTAGATGCCAGTCTGCTGCCTCAGCTGGATGGACTGGAAAATAACCTGTGTTAAAGTAGTTAGAAATCTGCATTTGTTGAAACTGCATAGAATCCATGCTTGGAAAGGAGTCTAGTGAAAGTTCCATTTTTCATTCTGTCCTCAATTTAATTTTCTTACAATTCTCTGAATTCATTCTGTCTTGTTTGTACCATACATTCTTAATGAATTCCAATAAGTGTTAGCTGTTGATATATACTCCATTCTGATTTCTAAATAATACAGGAAATGGTGAAACCAAATTAAATCAGGGCATTTGGATTTTTTTAATCTTAGTTAGACATGCACTTAAGAAGTCAGGTGATGATGCAGAATGAGGAAAGAGTTATTCTTGTCTCTATTACTTTGTTTAAATTAACGTAACATCTTTCAAGTGTATAGTGAAATTAAATTTATTTTCCAGACGGGGATGACTTTGAATGAGCGTTTTGGGATCCTGAAGGAACAAAGAACAGCGCTGTCCCAGAACAAAGGAAGCCGTTTTGTAACCGTGGGCTAACCTGTCGAATGGACTTGAGTACTGAACCCACCTATCTAAGAAACTGAGATAAAAGTGGGCAGAAGAATACAGCATACGTCACTGAAATTCTCCAAGCTTCTTGCTAAGATAGTGGCAGAGCTAACTATCTTTATTACATTTACTTTGAACAGTGAAAGACATGATGCCCTGGGGTGAAAAATAATGGGGAAACCAATCTGCTGGAGTGGCACCATGATCTAGCTGAAAAAGATTTTGTTGCTCAGCTGATGACAAACACTGATTTTTGGTTCGTCTTGCAACCAAAATACAAATATGAGGATAAAAGTTTGGGGTTTTTTGTTTGTTTTTGTTTAGGAGTGCTCAATATCTGTGCTTTGATTCCCCTAGTAAAGACCGTTAGTGTTTTCATTACAATCCCATTTTTAGGGTGTTAGGGACTGTCTATAAACTTCCCTCTGGACTGCAGTTTGGCACAGAGCCTCAGTCTGAATACTTTTGGTAGTGATGTAGCGCATTTTTTCATGGGAACATTAGTTGTAATTCTTTATGTTTTTGATGTTCTTCCCCCCCCCCCCTTCCTTGGAGACTAAATATTTTGCATCCTCAGTTTCTCAAATAAAGCTGTTAGCTGAGACCCAAAATATGTAATTGGGATGGAGACTATTCTACTCTTTTCCTTACATATGGTCCAGATCACACTGGAGGAATACTTCACAGGCAGTATGGGCATAGTTTATATTACAAATAGATGAAGTTCATCAGCATCCTCTGCAATGGAGTATGTCTGTCTCCTTTTTTTCCTTAAACTTCTATTTTCTATTTTTTTTTGTATTTTTTTTCCATAAACTTAATGCAATAACTTCACATTTTTTGAATAATTTTGTAGGAATAAATACAACAGTTCAGAAGAAAGTGGTATGGTAGAGTTCCTTACCTTCCCAGACACAGGATTCTTATCTTGCCCCAGAGAGTTTTCCTTGTCCTTCAGAAATGACCAGAGGCAAGCAATTTAATGGCACTTGTTTGTATATACCAAAGAGAGGTAAGATGTGAAGCTGATCAGCAGTGGTCAGGCATCTTGAAGTTGGTTAAGCTGGGGAAGAGTTGCAGGAATGAAGCTCTTAGTCTGCCAGCATGTGTAAGGCATTAAATAGGTGCACTTACTTAATGCCTGGTTTAATGCATCAGAATCTGAAGGATGGTAACAATTGGGGCTCCTTATTGTAAATTTATACCATTCCTACAAATGAGGCACATGTTCAGAATTAACTTGGTGACAAAATTGCTTCCAATCTAGGAAGTGATGAACCACCTAACACTGTTCTCCGGCAATGTGATCGAGGTACAGCCAGATAAAAGAATTGTTGACTGGCTGTATCCACAAATGTTTATGGTGTGTAAAGTCATTCTAATTACTCCTATTTTCCTTGAAGAATTTACATTTTACTTCTTACAAAGATGATTTCCTTGCATTTTTATCTCAAATTCAAAGTTGACTAGCTGTTTTCCTGAACTTGTGTTGAAGAGCATTTGACAGTAGAAGGGCTTTCTGTCATATAGCAGTTTTAAAGTCAGAATGCATCCTTGACACTATATAGTACTTAAAAGCTTATTTTTAATGTTGAAAAATATACCTTAGCAAAAACAAACTAAAAGTAATGGTGTTAAGATTTTTTTCTTAATTACTAATAGATTTTTCTGGGAAAAAAAATCCCACTGTTAGAACTTGAGTAGATAATGTGGTGTTAGTCATCCTGTTTCAGTGTATACGTTTTCCATGTGCCAGGATGCAACAAAAAACATTCTTTTGCATCAACATAGATGCAAAACATTGATGCAGTGCATCAAGAAATGCTAGTTTGTATTTAATGAGAAGATGCTTTACACTGTACCTTTTGGTATTTTTTGGAGAAGTTATTACATTTGATCTATTCTGAAGCTGTTAATTTTTTTTTAATAAAACGTTACAGGTTTCATACTTTCTTGTTCCTGTTATAACCACTTGGGCAATATATTGGTTATATAAATATTCTGATATCCTTCAAGGGGTTGTTAATGATTTAATCATTATTAAATGTATGAAGACTATATCAAAAGTTAGTCTAATTTAAAGGGAGCTTGTGTTCATTTCCAGCTTAGAATTCTGAAAAATGAGCACTTACCGCACTGGTCCTGTATAAGCTCATTTGTATCTGAAAAATACATTAATAACTGATGTTCTTAGTAGCACTGTTTGACTTACTGGTTTGGTCCAATTATAGTACCAAATACCTTAATCTGTCAGATCACATATTGCTATGATATTTCTTGCTAATAGGAAGTCACTGTAATCTAAGCATTTTATTACAGGATCAGTGTGAACACCCTGATAAACCACTGTGTTGTGTTGTCAAGTAAGGAGCCTGGCAAAGAGATGCTGGCAGGAGCTATTTGTATGTAAGCAGTGATACTGCTGCTGTTAACTGTACGTGGGGAAAATACTGCCTATAAGATACTGAGTATGGTGAGCTCCTGTCCTGGCACATAACTCTCTGAAGTCCTTATTTTTTCATTACCAGCTAAAATTTGCGTGGTTGCCAGCTTCAGACGGTGTTCAGACATGCAACCAGATTTTTTTCCTTTCATTTGTTTATTTTTCTAAGCAGCAAGTCCGTGCTTCCTGAAAGTAAGACAAGCACATATTCAAACAGTGTGACCTTTTTTAAGGATTGGCCGCTTGGGCGCTATCCAGGTGCTAGAAAGCCTAAGTCGGTGGAAGTTGCCATGTGGCATCCCACTCAGGTGGGGTAAACCAGAATTTATGCTGGACCTTAGGTGAGATTTGGGCGCTTGACAAGGGGAGGTGGGCATGTTTTTGCACCCCGGGTGCTCGGAGCAGGGGGGAAAAGCAGCCCCGAACGGAGCCTGTTCCAGTTTTTTGGCAGGTGCCTCCTGCTCGCTGCTCTCTGCTGGGGGGGGCGCATGCGCTCTACGCGCCCTGTCAGTGTGTGGGCGTGCGCATGCGCCCTCCGTGCCAGTCCCTGGGCTTTGCCGCGCCTGCGCAGTGCCGCGCGAAGCCGGAGCGGCGGAGGGCTGCGGCGGGGAAATGGCGGCCGCGGTGCTGGCGGCGCCGGAGGGCGGCTCTGCTGTGATGCCGGCGGGGAGCTCGGCGACATGTCCCCCTCCGGCGGGGCCGTCGGGCCCGGGCTCGTGGAGCCGCTCCTTGGACCGGGCTTTGGAAGAAGCGGCGGCCAGCGGCACCCTCAGCTTGAGCGGCAGGAAGCTCCGCGACTATCCGCGGGCCAGCGCCGCCAACCACGACCTCAGCGACACCACCCAGGCCGGTGAGGGAGCGGGCGGCGGGGCGAGGGCTGGAAGCGGCGCGGAGGGGGCCGGGGAAACGCCCGCCACACCCCCGCCGCGCCCTGCCCTCACCGCGCCCCAG
>NW_028187155.1:1138096-1147795 GCF_003343005.1 Rhea americana | reverse complement strand
TGCTGGGTGCGTGAGGAGGAGAGATTTCCGCTGCGGGCAAATCCCTGCCGAGCGCACGCCTGGAGCGTTCGCGTTGTGCCTCCTCCACCCTTCCTCTTCGTGTGTGTGTAGGGGGCTCCCCCCCCCCAACACGCACACTCCTCCTCCTCCCGGCTGCGGGAGGCGAGCCTGGTCGTGCCCCCCCCCGCCCCGCAGGCGATGCTTGGCATATTTCTCCTCTTGGGCTGTTTCTCCTTCACGCCTTCCCCTCCTCCCTTCGCTCTCCGCCCTTCCTCTCATCTCCTGRGAGGCAGGATGGGGGGAGCTGGGGCAGGGCGCTCCCCCTTCCTCTGCCCCTCGCGAGGCGGGCTGGTGAAATCTTCCGCTTTGTTTTTCCTCCAGTTGAAAGGTGGCTTAAAAAGTAGTTATTAGTCCTTTCTGAGTACCTGCTGCTTGCTGTTGTGGTTTTAGTCGTGTGTGTTCTTTTGCTGATACGTGTGTGTATGTATATAAATATATGCATATATACACATATATCTACACCTTCCCTGTCTTCTATCTTGTTTAGTTGGCAGGCTAAACCAACTTTACAAAAAGAGCTGTCAAGTGTGCATAAGCTAAAGAAAGTGTAAACTATTTCTTATGGTACTGTTATTGTCATTTTCACAGCCGTGCACAAGATCTGAAAGGTATTGTGGAAAGATGCATTTCCTCTTAAATTTTTATCCCTTAATTTTGTATGGAGAAAAATAGTAATGATTTTTAAGGAGTGCTTTACAAGGTACAGTAAACAACAGGGTTATTTTTTCCCCCTTTGCTCCCTAAGTGTGCTCACAGGGAGTAGATTACAAATGCATACTTTGAGTGTGAACAATTTGCCCATAAGTAAAAACACACGGAAACATTTATGGATTATGTTAACATATTATTGTATTGAACAGAGAGGTAAGTCTTGTAAGATAACGGTTTTCATGGGATGTAGAACTTACTTTTCTTAATGCATTATATAGAGCAAATTCTGTTTGCATGTGTTTTGATTGTGTAGTTGTATAACCAAAGTATATATAGTAGTGGAAGGTATTGACCTGTCAATTTACTTTTAGCTTTGATTACTTCTTACAACTTTTTCTGTCAGTTAAGTTGTGATGCTTTTGTTTGAAGACACTAGCTAAAAAAAAGAAATTCTGAACATCACTTCTAAAAAGTTACCATGTATGTTATGCTAGTTAAATATTTCAAAATGGAACCTTCTTTAAAATGGTCTAACTTCACATTGTGTCATGTAATGTCCTATTTGAGCAAAAATCTGTCGGAAGTGTACTAATACTGGAAAAAAAAATCCTGCTAGGGACAGATCTGCATAGTTTGACTTGAACATATCTATAAATGGAAAATGGTCCTTTTTTGAGTATGAAATATTTTTTATTCAGAAGGTTCTCTACAAATACAGTTTCACAATGAATGCATAGTGGACTAGTCTGTGGGTAAATGCAACATACTCGTTTGTTGGGGATTGGGGCTTTTTGTTTATAATCCTATTCATTTACTGTATTCTTAAACAATTTGTGGGAATTCTTGTTTCCACAAAGGTTCCCATCTATTGTGATGAATATTTGCATTGTAGTTGTTCAAGAAGCATTAAATGCCAATAAGCGGCAGTGCATACCATACACTGTGCGTTTTTCTTCACAATGAATCTTGGAAAAAGCTAAGACTGTTCCTAAGTTAAAAGAAGTAGATCCTATTATTGAGCGAGGGAAAAGTTCTGTTTAAGTTCTCGGTTTAAGTCTCTTGTGAATAACTTCATCTTATGCCTTTTTTTGGTATAACCTGCTCTATGACCTTTTTTTTTTTTTTTTTCTTTTTTTTTTCTGAATAAGGCTGAACAGTGGAAAGAAATCATGGAGGTGTTCCTGATCCCCCAAGTATAGGTTGAGGGTTCAGCTACCGATTTAATCCACTTCTTTCCCCATGTCGTTTTCCTTCTTGTGAAACTTAGCTTCTATTATGTGTTAGTAGCCACAAATAATATGATACAATGCAAAGTGTGTACTCAGTGTTATAAACACTTTAAAGAACCCTATAGACTGCAAATGCCTTCTAGCATGCTGTCCTGCAAGGACTCAAAGTACATCAGATGGGGGACATGTATGCATGCAGCTTCAGCAAAACCATTGGGATTTTCCAAAATATGAAACTGGAGATGTAATAATTAATACCCAAATCTTACTGCTTTTTGTATAGATAACTCTCTAGTATGGATCATGTTATACTGGTATAGTTTATTCCCACTCTTGTAGTAATAAAAGTTACTGCATTTCACTGGAACTGCATCTATGTTGAAGAGCTGGGTGTGAATCACATGCCTTATTAATGTAACTACACTGCTACAGAACTAGCTTCTAGAATAGCCTTGAGCCTTAACAAAATCAGTGGCCTTGACTGGAAGCTCTTGTTAACATAGATGAACCACTAGAGTCAGTAGGAAGAGCAGAGCATAGAGATTAGATCCATGCTGGATCAAGTTTACCTGGGTRCTCTGTGCAGAAACTGAAGTTGGCACGGTGGGACAGGGGAAATGTCTGTAAGTGGATAGCAGCCAGGAAGTACATTTTCAAATGTTACATCATTGGAAAGAGCATGTTTCAGTGGAACTTTCAAKTGTTCAGAGTTTGTAGCACTACTAACTCTAATGCTCAAGCTGTTGGAGCTGCTTTTGCATAAACTCATTCCCAGATTCTCTCTGAGCTAAATAAATGCCCTAGTAGTTTCAAATTAGTGGGAATAATAACCACAGTATTTACTGCACCAAATCCCAACGTACATAAAAGTTTATTTGATTGTCTCGGTTTCTTTCACTTACAATACCTACTTTGAGATGGTTCTAGACTCTGTTTAGGCAGTTAAAGCCTGAATATCCAAAAATGTGCACAAATGGATGTGGTATTGGTATTGGATGTGACAGCACAGTACTGCTTTGTTTTATGTGTCAGAGCAAAATACAAAAAAAACATTTAAGTAATATTCTACTGTAATGCTTGACATCCTGTAAACTTTTTTTTTTTTAAAAGTATGTTGTGCTGCAGGATAACAATGATAACAAAGGTTTTTCCTCATTGATGTTTTTTCCTCAATGATGTTCTGGGAAATCTCTCTAAGCAATAAACTAAGACTAAATTATGCTAATTTTATGCTAAAAAATAAACAATGGAAAGATAGTCACAGAACRATGTACTCAAAAAAAAATCTTGTGAGTAATTTTTGGATTTTGACCCAATTGTGTAAAAAATCTAGTAATAAAATCCATAAATTTCTTATACTTGAATTCTTGAACCTTTTTGTGCTATTTTGAAAATATGGCTTAGCAATATATTTGCTTCAAAGGCTTGAAAATCTAAAGCGCAGATTATAGAAAAACACATGTGAACTCTTCTGAAAACCTTTTAGCAGTTSATTATTGTAGTAGTTCAAGCAAGGTAGGAGGTGTTGATTCATTTGTATTTGGTTACTAGTGTTACTGTACTCTTAATCAAAGTGGAAAAATACCTTCCCCTCCCTCCTTCACCCCCTTTCTCCGTCCACCCCCCCCCCTCCAGTTACTATAGTCCTGTGTGGTTTTTGCCAGTATGGTGCTTTTATACAGAGATGTGGTTTTTCAGATTGACTGTAGCCCTCTGATGAAATGCAAATTGCATCTGGCAGCKCATTCTCGTCGATTGGCTGCAGCAGTGTTACTCCTTGTGTTCTGGTCCGGTTGTACTTGAGATGAAATACACAGGTATCGTTCTTAACTGCTCCCTGAACAATCATCAGAACCAAGTTTCTGGCAGGTGTAACTTGACTTTGGAAAAAAATATTTGATAAACAGATAGTTTGCTGCATTTTTATTCTGAAAGTTAATATATTTCTGTTAAGTATCAGTGGGAGAATTAAATTTGTCATCGATCATTTGCCTCAATCACAAAACTCTTGCTGCAGAATGAAACCTATAGTAATGCCAGAGCCTCAGCTGCCCTCTGGAAGCTGCTGTCTTCCAGATGCTGAGAATCCACAGAAGGCTTTTCAAACCAAGATTAGTATTCTCAGTTGTTTTCAGAACTGAGTAGGTAACTTAAGCAGGCCTTGAAGTAATAGTGCTTTTGCGCTTTTTTGCTGTTGTTTTTGGACTGGAATTAAGATCACATAATAAGAAGCTCAGAAGCAATACACAGACATAAGAAATTTAGGGGGAAGCAAAGAACTTAAAATCAAATTGAGGGTAGTAATGCAGTATAATGATGATTTACATACTAAAAGAGAGGGAAGAGGGAGAATAAGCTGTTCATTATGCTCATCCCTTACAATTTAATTTGAATTTTAGGAAGTGACTCAAACTTCCAAAGTAATAAAGAATGAGCAAACTTCTTCACTAATAAAACAAGAATGTGCTTCTGTTTTTTCTTTCACGCTCTTTCATTTAGCAGCAGCATTATCTATCCCCATTTTATTTGGATTAAATTACAGCCAATTTGTTCATTCCACTCATGTTCTTAACCAGGGAAAAGAAAAAGGAAGGGCTATAAACCATCTGAAATAAATATGAAGGGAAACATAGTTGCATTTTGCCAGTGTTAATGCAGACTGTGGTGACATCACTTGATAACTTTCCCAGTGGCCTAAATCATACACTGAACAGGAAAGTTATTTGTCAAACCCTCCAAGACAACCATAAWTGTCTAAACCACTCACTGTGTCCACTTTTAAAGGAGAAAATGGGAATATGTGAGTTTATGCAATAAAAAAGAAAGCATCAAGATCAACCAGTAGGGTAATTATATGCTAAGGACTATATCATGTTTCTGGAATATGTTAATAATTTTTTTCTTTAAGAATCTTGCTGTCCTTTATCAGCTACTACCTTTTGAATGACTTTGCCAATAGTGTGTCCTAACTTTTCTTCTTAGCAGCTCTCCATAGAAACAATACAATCCGACCATAGGGTCGATACGCTTTCCATACAACAACTGCTTGTATGCGTTTAGAAGGATTACAGYGACTATTTGACTGTTTTGCAGTAAGAGGTCTCATCAGTGTTTTCATTTCCTGCCAGAAATATAATTGATATTACTTAGTGAAACATAAAACAGCTTTAGAAGTACAGAATGGATTATATAGCAATGTCAGTATTTCCCAAGCATTTATTTTTAAAAGCCTCAACAACAGAGTCCAAACCACCCTAAAATTAAATAATTGTTTGAATAAAACTGTCTGGGTTACTGTATCTCGAATGTTATTTCATTATGATCTTTAAGAGAACTTGGAGGGAAAAGGGATGATTCTTAGTTCAAGTAGCTGTTGTTTAAGTCAGAAGAGATTACAGCGTTAGTCTTTTATCTCTGAAATTTCACTGTTAAAATCACAATCTAACATTTCGTTAGARTTCAGACTCCTTTGCTTAGATGTGTATAGTTCCCTCCACCCCTAGCAAAATCCAAGAAGCAATATGTTATCCAGAGGCTCTAATAGAGAAGAGAGAGAAGAAAGGATGATGACATTCTTCCCCAAAACTTGGTAGTTTAGCAAAAAATAGCTTTGCAGTTTTAGACAGTAATCTAGCTCATACTGTTTGACTRCATTTTTTTGGTCTTACCTCCTAATTTTGTCAGCCCTCTACTATGCGACTATTAATCCCTTGAAGGTCTTTTTTAATACTCATTATGCTCCTGTTACTGGAAAGCCTGGATCACATTTGTGCTGTATGCATAAGTGCTGGTAATTCTTATTCTAGGCTAAAGGAATCATCTGAGAGTGGTGCTTTGGTAAGTTGGTAATTTGAGGTCAATTGTTTTGCTTTTTGTGTTACCTAAGCAAAATATGGAGAGAAGTTGACTGTGGTAGTTCATAGGGGTTTTTTTGTTGTTGTTGAATGTGGCACACCATTTTTTAATGAAAAGTAATGGAAAGCTGAGGCTTGCAATAATGCTCTAAGCTTCTCGGCATGCAGGTAGTTTTTTTACTTAACGTCTATATAGCAATTAGGAAAGTGAGGTCTGAGTTTGTATGTTTATTTCCTAAGACATATTGGAAAAAGAAGTAATGTATGAAACTTAAAATGCTGTTATTTAGTGAGTTAATCTTAAAAATAAAATTAAAAAAATCCTACAATTAACTCTTCTACTACTAGTAAACTCTTTTAAATGGTGTTCTCAATTGCATGTGTTTCTAGTTACTTCATTAGCAGTCTCTGACTTTCCTGCCCCCAGTGACTTGGTACCACCATGATTAGGATTTTTTTTTCTCCAATAATGATTTGTCTATGTATGCACTTCTAAGTGATATTTTTGGAGACAACCTTATAATAATCACATAAAAAGGCAAGAGGAAAGGGACTGGTAAGTAAATATATTGCATCCTGTGGTTATACAAGGGACAAATTAGAATTTAGGAAAAATCTGAATGGCTTTGTTTCTTTCATCGTGTCTTTCAGCCCTTTTCTCCTGTGGTTCTACCTATGCTTGGAGGTAGCAAATTTGTATTAGTTAAGTACTCCCTGAAGTCGATCATAAATCCACAACCTAATGCGATCCAAGTTCTATGCTGATGCCAAAAGGGGAAGTTCTTTCTTCATCTTCTGCTGCGCAGTCAACACTAGCAATCATGTTGCCTTCCAGTAAGCTATTTTGTACTTATCTGGCTGAAAACTAAGCCAGTAACTAGTTTTCAGTTGGATCAGTTCCTTGAATGGCTTGCTACACATTCACATGTGTGTAAGTGCCAGCAAAACAGAAAGGGTGGAAAGGCTGTCTGGAGTGACAAAGAGAATGAGGGCCTGTTTTGGCAGAAGTGCAAGATTAAGCTAGCTCGAAGTAATTGTGAAATCACACTTTAGCTCTATTTTGTAATGCTTTATCAATGATCTGTTTTAAATTTGCTATTATTGTAAAACAACATGCTCGCATCTGAGTCTGTGGGCTAGGAATTTTTTTCTTTTAGAGCATGCCTCATTGAGTTAAATTGCATTCAGTGACACTTTATTGCTGGCAGATTTGGATCTCATGCTTCCATTTGGCAAAATGTATTGTTTTATGCAAGTAATTTTAAACTCATGGTTTAGGTTTAACTGAAATAATTAGTTTCTTCAGTAAAAGAAAACAGCAATTAAGAGTTAGTTACAACAAACACTGTGAATTATGTAGCATGTGTTAAAAATAACATTACATGGTAGCTAATGAAAAGGCTATAACTCAATTCAATGGTTTTTCTCTCTTTAATAATTAATCAGGCTCGGATCTCATGGTTTCCGATGTTAGCCAAACAGCTTTAATGAATTGCAGTTGTGTATTTAGCTGAAGTCATGAGCTATACAATGTGCTTTCTTCTTTATCTGCTGGTGTTCATGCCTTCATAATGAAGGGGGGGGAAGCCATTTACGTTAAAAATGCCTGTAGACATTGCCAGTATGAGTATTAAAGAGTTAAAATACTGCTTTAGTTCCCTGAATTACAGGGAACATGAAGAAGACATGAAAGGGTACTAAACTGTGGTTTTCATAGGATAGTGTGTTTAAGTTGATATTTTTGTTTATGTTCAGCAAGAGAACTGTATTTTTCACTTAGAAGTTCCCTAAGCTGTTCCGATAGTCCTTTGCTTCAGCCTCACTTAAGAGTCCATACCACAACTAGCGTGATCAGTCCTGATACTTGGAATAGGTTCATCTTGTATAATGAATGTTACGTGAACAGAAAAACCTTGAAGAGTAAAAAGGAAAAAAAAGTTGTATGTGGTTCTTAATTAAAGACTTGTAGATGGTAGGTATGTACAGGAAGAAATTAGAGTTATATGGGCATCCTTGATTATAGATTATTCTGTCTGTGAGCTTGATTTGCCAGTCTTGTATAATTTTTAAGTGAGTTTTCTCTATACAAATTATTGACGTCTTTTTTCAGGTTAGTTTTTTAACATAGGAATTGAGTCATGTGGAGTCATGCTGACATCCATGTGATTCATCAGCGCAGTTCAAACCTTTACATCCATCATGTCTCTCCTACTTGAGCCAGTAGGATGACTAGCAGTAGCTTATTCTGTCTGCGGACTCTAGCAGAAGAGACCTATGCTTTGTCTCGGAGTTGTACAGATGTTTGCTGAGGGCAGAGCAGTGRTGAGATTTGAGGATCTTGATTTCTGTACTTGTTATGGAAGGGATTTACGATCTAACAGGCTGGGCTGCTTATGCGTGTTCATGTCAAATGTCTTGTCCCTGACAATATGTCTTTATCTCAATTCTGCCTCTCTTCTGTCCCCATTTCATTTTTCTTGTGTGTTCCAGCTCAGTTTCTATCTCTCAGCCTTCCTTTCTTTCTCTATTAATCTTATCTGTCTCAAATGCGTCTCTTACTGTCAGCTCCAGTCCTCTCATCAAAGTTAATACATTAAAAAGTGGAATAATCTGCACCTTGACGTTTAGTAGAAAAATCCCTTTAAATCTGAGGAGAGCATTATCTTTAGGGTGCTGATGAGATGAGTAGTAATTTAAACTTGCTTAATGCTTTATTACTATTGTTTATGGCCATGTATGTTACCTCTAAGTTCAGTCATAGCCCAAGGCTTTTACTAGACTTTCAGTTGGTGCTATATGCTCTCTTCCCTATGAGTGTCACTGAACACATTAATAGCAGTACAGTTGTGTGCTTGTCAGTGCACTGACTGTATGCTCAGCTATGGAATAAATGTTTTTGTAGAGGACCATAACTGAATGTGGTTACAGGCCATAAAGTATTTGCTGCTTCCTTCTATTCTGTTGACTTGCCAACAGGCAGATGAATTTGTGCTTAGCAGAGTAAAAATCTTCTCTTTGGAATCTATCTATGCTAAACCAGCAGATTAATAGTTTGAGCAGTAAATGTGTTGGAAAATACTCAAGTCTTTCATATTTTGTATGACTATTCTGCTGCTTTGCAAATTGAGTTCCATCATCCAGTGGTGCTTATGTGTTCGAAGATTGTTAGGACTATGGTTAGAAGTTACAGTATAAGAAGAAAAATGTGAGACCTTTAATATCTTTCACTGGTAATTAAATATTAGCTCTTATTCTGAGTATGGTAAAGAACACTTTCATGCAGAATTCTCTTACTTTTTTTTTCATCTCTCTCACTGGTCCTGCTGAATCTCTCTTGAAGTTGCTGCTCTCGAAAATACTTATTTTATTAAAATCAGCTTTCTGAGTTGTATTTTCAGTTTAAAGGGTGCCAGTGTATCATTTATCATAAGGCAGTATTTAACTGCTGATTTCTTACTGATCAACTTCACATCTGTTTTGCATCTGGTTTTGGTACACTTAAACAGTTGTGAAATATTTTTCTAAGATATTTCTGTTTTTAAGATGCTTATTCAAAATTTTTACCCCTTTCTCTGAAAGGAGGAAAAAAAAACATTAACTTGTAATTTGAAATAAGAGGTAGAAGATTTCAGTTTATTTTGTTGTCTGAATGCATGACAACTCTCGGAAATGTTAGTGAAGTATTACATCCTTCTTTCTCTTGGCTAAAAAACAAGGTGAATGATGATGGAACCAAAAGTGGATAGTATTGGAGGAGGGATTTATCCTCTTTCCTTGTACAGCAAGAGTGAGGCTGTCTTTAACTGATTATTTATAATATCAGGAAAATACTTTTGAGAATATCAATGTGTTTGCTAAAAAAAAAAAAAAAAAAAAAAAAAAGTTTCTAGAAGTGATCGATCTTT
>NW_028187155.1:1038069-1138080 GCF_003343005.1 Rhea americana | reverse complement strand
AAAAAAAAAAAAAAACTAATATGCAGAGAAGGCCATAGGTTCTGTCAGACTTGGCTTGTTAAATAGTTTAAGAATTAACTGTTTCTCAGGGCTGTACTTTAAGATACCAAGAATGTAGGGGGTTACAAAAGCACATTTGTATCCTAATTATTTTGAGAGCTGTATTGATTGTGATATGTTGTATTCTTAAAATATTTAATTTTCTGTGCTTTTTCCATGTTGTTGCATTCACTGCAAGTTCAAATGTGTAGGAGATTATCGTATTTATTCAAATAGTCACATGATATCATATGAATAAAGGGTTTGTTACAAAGCTACAAACTGCTCCTAACCTGGATCTGTACGTTACATTTAATTTTTTCTGTATACTTTTGCAACTGTAAAGCACTTCTACATACCATGTTTTCTAAAAATTTAGTCTTTCAGAAATTGAAAATACTTTGACTGTATTATATTGCAGTTTACAAAGCCTGATCGTTCTTCTCCCATTTTTTCAGAAGAGCGTGGTCATTACTGGAAGAGATTCTTGCATTAAGTTGTGGAATTTCATCTAGACTGAAGTATTAAAGAGCTAATAAAATAAATCTTTAGGAATGACTTTTCATGCCAGAAATCTTTATTCTTTATGAAATTAATTCTTTTTTTTTCCTGCCCTGTAACATTCTGTTCAAATTGCTTTTAGGGAATAGATAAGTGTTGCGTTTACTGCTCTTTGCTAGTTAATGGGTATATAGCTATTTGAAGAGGTAAGGTACAATATAAATGTTAAATTTTTCTCTCGTGCTTCTAGTGCGCATTATTTGGGTGTGAAATACGTAACTAATACAGATGTAATCTTTTAAACATCTGCCATCTTCGCTTCTACAAATATRTGCTAAAATGAGAAGTACATGTGTTAATCTGTTACCTTTTTGTATCAGTTTAAATAGCTTTTCACATTTAAGTAAAACCTGTGGCATTTTACAATTCATCTTCCTAATTCTTAAAGCAGCTCTTAGAACAACTCTTCTACAAGTGTGCAAGCTGCGTGAGCAGGTTCTGGGATGAACCGAATGAGGAAATCGTCGCCCTCGGTCTTGGGGGAGGGATTTCCTCTGCTATGAGCGACTGCGGCATGTGTTGCCAGAGCTTTCTCCGGGGTAGTAGAAGTAGCAGTGAGAAGCGTCCCTGGTAGCCGACAGTTGTTCAGGACCTTGGGAATTACGCGAGGAACCAAGCGGAACCGCGCTTCGCTGTTGCGCAGCACCGAGGTGCCCCGCAGCTGCTTGCGGATCGGAGAGGCTCGCGCAGCCCCGCGCAGGCTGAGGGCGGTTCATGCTCTTAGATTTCCCAGCTGAAACTGTTCATGCAGCTTCTTCAACTTGCCTGTTTTTATTTCAGTCTACTGAACACTTGCGCCTACTGAACACTTGCGCCTGCTTTTTTAATCATAGTAGAAGAAACCATGTAGTTCGTTCTTAAAATAAGTGGCACTTCTTAATTTTGGCTATTTGTTTTCCCTTCTCCATTTTGGACCTTAAAGAAATCCTTCTACCACTGCGTTTCCTGGCTCTTCGCATCTTCCTTTTCCTAGCTGGTGTGGTACATCCTGTTTCCTAGCTGTTCACACTGTGACATACACTAGTGTCTGAGGCACTTACAGATTAAGCTGTTTGGTGCGTTGTTTTACTTTGCAGGCTAAGTCACATGATTGCAGATCTAGGGAATGCAGTTTGTATTGCATGAAGAGGAGRAAAAAAAATCATCTTATTTTGGGTGCTTGAGTTTCTTTTCATATCAACTTTTTATTGCAGATATGCTAGATTATTTGAAAGAATATTTTATATGCCTTTGTATTTTATTTCCATGCTAGTTGATTTGAAACTATATTACTACATTACAGAATYTCATAAAATTGCGTATTATGCAGAGCTTGACAGTTGGATAGGAGAAACTGGGCATATTGGTGGTTGTAAAGCTGGGGACATCCTTTTTGATAAGTGAAAATAATAATGTTCTGAAGATCTTGATTCATAAAACTAAGTCAGCTTACCTTTGGTAGGTATTTAGTTTTAGTGATGAGAAGACTAATGAACAAGAGTTTAATGGAAGTGTGCCTGCATGCATACTAAATTGTAACTTTCATTTCACTCYAGCTGTTAGTTTGCTTCATGTTAGATCCCATTTGGCTGTGGTAAGTGAGAGAAGACTACTTCTGTATTTTTGTTTCTGACTGTTTTTCATGGGTTGCCAAACTCCAGTGGCAAGTTTTCATTGACCAAATTTTTATTCAGTTTATGCTATCCTGTCGCTCTGTCAATGAGATGCAGTGCTCTGTACTTCCTTCATGTAGTATTTTTGTTCACTGTTAAAACAGCTGTTTCCTCTTTGGCAGTAGTTACAATTTAATAGTGATGGAGAAATCCTTGTTTGTAAAGATTTTTGAATAATATCAGGTGAAATACACTGTAAATTATTTTTTTTTATTTTTGAAAGTATTTTGTCATGACATTTTTCACAAGTTCCTTATACTTGCTTAATAGTACCTTGAAGAATGYTACTCTGTTTCTGCTAGATGTATAGAGGCATTTTGGTCCTTCTAGTGAGCTACAGATAGATTTTTCTTTTGTCATCTTTTAGTAGCAAGAGGTTGATATTTAAGGGTGAGAAGTATCCTACTTCAGTACCATCCATATTGTTAATGCTTTATGATTACTTTTCTTTTTAATAAACTTAAACTTTATTATTGACTCTCACGCTTTACTACCCTGACTGCTCTCTTGCAGCTGATGTCTTCCATATTTGTGTTRAAGCTAAATTAATATTTTAACATTGTGCCGTTTTTATAATGTATTGTCTTCAAAAACTTTGCATAGTAGAGCAAGATATTTTCAGTATTACCATTCCATTTTGCTGCATATGCTTTACTGGCTGCTGCTTTGCTTTTCAGTGCACATCTGACTTATACTTCAGAACTCTTTCTGTGCATCAGAGCCCTTCTCTTCCATCTTCCCCCTCCTCTGTGCTGAAAGTTGAAGTATTTTCATTAAGTCTATTGATTTAAAATCCATGGGATCCATGTTGCAGTGGGATATTTTTCTTTACTYTGGAGTTGGAATTTTGGGGGTTATTTTTGCAGTATTCTGGATGCTGGAAYTGGTTTACCTGCTGTTTTGCCAAAGCTGAAAACTGTTTTTCCTCTTTTTTATCCAAGCTTTTTATCTTAGTGAAGATTTTAGGAAGAAAAAATGGATGGAGCTTGTTAAATGTATATTTTTAACAATTCTCATATTTTTWAATAAGAAAAAATAACAAATGAATGGATCCAGAGGTTTGCATGCTCTGTGTTTCATAGTTTAGCAATAGCTCTAGCTCCATTTTCAGAAGTTATGTGCTGTTTTCTTGAAAAAATATTTTTTTTTAAGCTAAATTGTTTACAGCTGAATAATTCCTTTTTGGATCCAAAGTCACTCTATCCTGGAGGTATGGAAGATGAGTTCATTTACTTCACACTTCCCCTCACTTCTGGCTTTGTGAAGCACTCTTGTAAAACGAACCCGTGCTCTGCTGGAACACAATCAGCTATTTCTTTTGCAGCGGACAGAAGGCAGGGTGTTATGTCACTGAGGAGCAATACTATGTTTTTATTTGTTTAGAGTGTCATTATGCTGATGTCCATGTCTTGGCGTGCATGAAGCAGTTTCTCTGCAGCTCTTTTTTTTTTTGAGCATTCCAGTTTGAATTTTGGKTTGGATTTTTTTGGAGTGTTTGCAMGTGGAMGTTGTTCTATGTGGTTTTGTGCKTATGTGGAGTTGCAAAAAATTAACAGCAGTTAAAACTGTGATTATGAAGTGGAGTGATGGACTTCTCTAGAAAGTGGAATTCGTTCCCTTCATTCCCTTGTCCTGATGTTTTTCAGGAAGTCTTACAGCAGGAGAGACAGCTTCCGTTCTCCTTGTTCCGCTCTTTCGTGAAGGTTGTACCGAGCCAGTTAGGGTAGAATCGTCTCTTGCCTGCACACGCGCAAAACTGTAATATTTCTCAGGAGGAGCTCGAGTGATAGTCACTCCTTTCACGTGGACCACCCAAAAATTTTCAAGGCAACAGCTGTAGTTTGAGATTAATTTGAATCACTGCCTCATAGAAGAAATGTTTTCTCTTAAGCCTTACCTTAAGCATTTTCCCAAGCAGGGTTTTGTCATTTTGTTTTGTTTTCTTTTGAAAAAGTCTCTTTTYCGTTGTAGCAGGATCAATTTGGGTTTTGCTCATTTGCTGCCAGAGATTCATAATGTTGATTCTTTTTCATGGCAAAGCTTTATATAAATGTATTCAAAATATTATTTGAGAGAGTAACTTTCATTTTGATGGCCTCACTACTGTTGTTTTTCCCAAGCTTAGCTTTTAAAATAGTGAAGATGCATGAAATTGTGCCTGTCAGTTCTGTAGTCCTTGATCCCTGTTAATGTCCGCATTGTTTGTTTTTTTGACTGAAAGTGACTTTTATGGTTTCCAGATTCAGAATTTATCTTATATTATGAACATATGTTTTGGCAGTTGCTGTCATTTATCTCCTCGTTTGGCTATTCTCTGTTTGCTACAGGATATTTTCCGTACATATTTGTTACTGCTGTTTTATTTTGCGACGCTGAAACAGCTAGTACCGTACAGATGACTTGGCAAGGYTCCAGCTCTTTTTCTGCAATTCTGGCAGTAATTGTCCTGCTGGGAATTGCAACATTGCCTGTGTAAAGCACAACAGACTTTTTTTGTTAGGGATGATGTCAGCATGAGAGATGGCCTCAAGGGTCATTAAAAGAACATAAGACTTTTGACTSTTAGGACTTCATTGACTTTTCTCCTCAATAAAATACCATCCTGCTGAAGACGAATTGGTGTCTGCACTGGTGTGAGACATGCTTGGTGACCTCGCTGTATAAGCTGCTGAAGCAGCATCCCAGTGACATAAATACGGAGGCGCTGTAAGAAGAGCTTCACAGAAATGCATTAATAACTGGCTTAAAATTTTGTAGAAATCTTCGCTTTTCTATGAAAGTAATTGGCCTTTATATATGAAATTACTGAGTTTGCTTTTAGGGCCTTTGAATTTTCAGTTCTGGTTTGATGGTTTGTTTCTATCTCTCCAAGTAAGACTGAAATGTGGTTGGAAGCCAAAACTTTTTTCTTTATTGTTTGTCCATCTATTGCTGACCTTAATGTATTCTATTTAAACTGTCTGGGAAAAAAAAGACTAAGGTAATATATTTTGAATTAGTTGGTGCATTATATAAGGGAAAATATGCAAAAATAATATATTGGTAAATTGAGGCTGTTACTGCTGTTATATTAACTGAAATATTTACATGTAAAAATACTTGTAGAGGGAGAAGTTTATGTACAATATTAAGATGAATTGAAGTCATTACTAGCATTTAGTAAAACTGATGTATGTATGATTAGAAATAAGAAGTCTTTGCTGGTAGCTTTTCACATTTCCAGCCTGTCTGCCTTATTCCTGCCTTTGCTTCATGCTAGGTTTCCTTCCCCAAGTTAAGGTTTAGTTGCAGAGCAGTTGTAATTGCTGAGTATAACACATTTCACTGGATCAGATGAAAGCCAGGGAGCAGAGTGTGGAACAGAGTAACAGCAACGTTTGCTCTTCCTCACCCACAGTCTTTTCATTTAGAGCTCACAATAGCTATGAACAGATTATTCAGAGTGGTTTAGCAGTGCGATAGGTGTACTCRGAGTGTCTAAGCTGGTTGCGCGAGCCAGGCTGGACAGCTTACCTGCGTTCAGAAGGCACCGTGCTATCCTAGGAAGGTTTCCTAGCCTAGGTCAGTGCTACCTAGGAGATCTTGAGACTTCTCTGTCAACTGTTATTACTTGCGTGCATTAGGTTTTGTAGTAACCTGTGCTTTTGCTTTTTCCATATTATCKGACTCTCCCTTCTCTTTCCTTTTCAGAAAAAACTGGGAGCTGACTATGGGTTTTGTACTACTGACTAGAGTATTTAGCATGGTGTCTGGGGACTAATAACTCATGAAATAGAGGAGCTGATGTTTATTCTCCTATCCTTTGTGTGGAAGTTGTTTGTGTAGTATAGGTTCTTGGCAAGAATCTTTTTTGTTTTACATAAACTTGTGTGTATGCAGTATCTTAYATATGTGCTGCTAAGGGTTTTGTGTTTAAAAAAAATGGAAAAGTGAGAGAAATGGAACTGAAGAWGATGATGAGGTGCATGGAGACCTTGTGGCCCCCTCAGGGCTTAMTGTGACAGGTCTTTGGACCATGAGAGAAATGCATTTCTTTAAACTTGCAGAAGAAAGAAAATGAAAAGTTGCCACACAGAGCACATAGCCTTCTCTCCTTTTTTAGCCAGCAGGTGTCTTTCTGTTGTTTCAGCCCAAGTGTAGCCCTCCATTCTGGAGGTGGCAGGTTTGCATTATGATGTCCTGTATTCAAGTATAATTTTTAATACAGCTTACCATTTTAGAAGGACACTTTGTGAAAGCATATGTGGAGGAAGAAAGTTGGCATCCATAAGGTTGTGGTCTTCAGTCCGTCAGTGCAAGTGGTCCAGAGAAGGTCAGTCCAGATAACAGCAAGTTTTTTTGATTACAAATAAGATAAAATATACATTAATAAATRACTTTTTAGGTTCTGTCCTCCAACTGGAGCCTGCAAATGGTTATCTTCAAATGAAGTTTAATGGAGCTTGAGTRTAGTTTCATCAGACATTGTTTCAGCAGGCTGAAGAGGTTGTGGCCCTTTGCCGTTCATTCCTATTTCTGTGCAGCCGTTTGTCTCCCCTCTGCTCTGAACTGTAAACTAGATCACTRAATTTAGCTGGGTTAAGAACTCAGTTACAAGTAACAGCCAGGTTAGTTCTGCCTTGTGAAAGCGAGAAGTTATACTCCAGTCTTGAGTGGTAAGCAGTCTTGAAGCACTCATGGGAAAGGGAGGAGATGTACAAGAAAATAAGAAATTATCTCCTAATTGGGGAACAGAGTCTTTAGAAGGAAACTCTCTCTCYTATAAGCAGTATGGGAGAGAAACAGCTTAGGCCTATGGGAAGAAAAAAAAWGGGGAGGGGGGAGAGGAGGAAGCACTTACATTTTTTGCTAGAAGTATGTCTATTTACTGGTACTGATTTTGAAGCATTATACTTCTTCCAGGATACTGAGCATGTGAACAGGTAAAGCAAATCTAAATAAAGAAAGGAAAAACAGACAGGGAAGAAATACAGCAGGAGAGCTGGGATTGAGAGTATGCTGGGATTGAGGGGCTGAATCGGCAAATCTGAAATGTGTAATGATCTAAGCGATGATGTTGCAGCAAAACATTTACAAAATAAGCTTAGTCTCCTTTGTTTTAGCCAAGATGGTTGTTTAGTGCTAAAAGAAAATAAAATATTTAAGTATGAGGACTTCAGTCTGGTTTGTTTCCATCTAATCTCTGTTTTGAAAATCCTGATTAAAAACTTCCCTTTAGAAAAAGTTGGGGAACAGAAGGAATTTTTTTTTGGGGGGGGGGGGCAGGGAAAAGACAAATTGTCTGCATGCAGTTATAAACTTATTTAAGGAGATTGTGCTGACAAAGGAAGTTTACTGCCCTTAYGGATCTGCTAGAGATGCAGTTTATGTAAGTCCTCCCAAGTTAGCTTCAGGCAGAATTTGTCAGAGTAGCTTAAACAATTTTAAAAAGTATTAATACGAGCTAACTTGACTGTTTTGCTTTCCCATTGTGAACTGGGAAATTCTCCCGCATGTGCTGTAGAATCAGTGGCTTCCAGTAAAGGGATGGTAAGGAATATCTAATTGAAGAGATAATTTTACACCAAAGTAACTGGGTCCCAGAGGATATATCTTCAAGATTTTAAGACACCACTTCAAACCAGTTTGGCTAACCTAGTTTAAAAGACTAGGCATACAGGTTGTATGTGATTTGACTTGTTTGGTTTTTTTTTTCAGTTTAATTACAGTCAGATAGGAATAGGTTTAAGTCAACCCCAAATAATCCCCTTTAAACAGACTAGTTAATGAAGGGAGGTGTGCTGTTTTACCAGCTTTGTAGGTGTAGTGCAGAGTGTTCTTCTGGAGATAAATACTGTATGTACATGTTTCCCACAAGAACAGTGGGACGTGCGGTGTACCTTGCAAGTGGGGAACTGAACTTCTTTGCCAAGTTAACCAGACTTAGTGAGCTGGAGACCCTGGTTCATTTCTCTATTAGATCATGTGCAACATTRCTTCTCCTGCTTTCACTTACTTCAGTTAGCTCAGCGTGATGTTTTTCTGTTTGAAAAAAGAAGCATGATTGTGCTGTTGGGTGGATGCCCCAGTCTGGTGACGGAAAGGAATGAAATTGCTGGAAGGAGGAAGATTCTGTGGGGGCAGAGTCTACCACATGTTGGAAGCAGAGTATATGTAAAAAAAACTTCTTTAACTCCAAAATTCATAGTAAAGGGTTGGAGTTGATCTTATTTTTGAACATGGAGGAACAGTTGGTCTTCACTGAAATCATCTCTGCTGTGTCAGTGCATTCGGTTACAGTGTGTAAACTATCTGGACTCTGCACTGGTATTTACTGAGCAGCCATAAAGCCTTGCTGCTAGGTCCTCTGTCTTCCTTGACCATGGCTTCCATTTAAAGCCACTGAGGAGTTCTCCCTACTCATCTGAAAAAGTAGTTGTATCTCATTCCTGAAGAGTTTGCTCTGCTGTACCGTGTGTGATCCTTAAAACATCATACTGGGTCCACAAATACATATCCATAACGCGCAAAATTTGGGGAATAAATCCCTGATCACAAGTGTGCTATTTGCTGCTTTGAAGAGAGAGCTTTGTTTTATTTAGCAATATGTATGTTAAGAAACCCAAAAGTGCAGTTTCATGGTTATCATAAGCCAGCCAGTCCAAATCTCAGCTACTGCCCAAAGTCATGGTCCCTTTCTTCCATACTCAAGTAGTGACACCTTTTCATCCTCTCATGTGTGTTGGTGTTAGAGATTACACAGCTGCACCATGAATCAGATGGTGTCTCAGAAGGGCTGAAAGCTATTTGTGGCTTTGGTTTTTTGCAGGGTTTGTTTTTAGCAATGAGATCCAAATGGCTGTGTGGCCGTACAATCGGTAGTGGTGGTATAAGAGAGGGCATGATAATATGTGGTCAGTGAGGGATCATTCCCATCAGTAGTAGCACTGGCTTAGATCAGCTGATGTGAAACCACAGTCTGTTAAAAAAAAAAAAAAAAAAAAAAAAAATGACAGAGCAGTTTGATTCATTAAGGCTACTGAGGCTACTGATCTTCCTATTTCGGAGCCTTTAAGAGGCTGAAGGTCAGCGAATATTGAGAATTCTGAGTTTTTTGTAAGGACTAGAGCTTGTCACCTTTGCCTATTTGCAAGCAATTGCACAAGAACAACTATGTTCTGTATTTTCCATTCTTTTTTTATTTTTATTAAAAAGTGATAGTTCTTGTTGCAAAAGGAAAATACTATTATTTCTCAGAGGAAGTGGCATTTTTTCCAAGTTGTCATTCTAATTGGAATGTTTATCCTTTTCTTGCAGCACTCGTCRTCTATTGCTGTGTGAAAATCCTGCTTTATTTAGGACTGTGCTTTCTTGTCAAACAACTGTGTACAGCATCTGACATTAAGCGTCCAGGGCTGTAAAATGGATGTGTTTGTATTTAGTGAGTGCTTTTCACTGTGACACCCATAAGGTTTTAATTCATGTGTAGAAGAGAAAGCTAAACCACAGCAAATATGTATTAAAATAACTTGGAAGAAGAAATGGAACGAGAATAGGAGTTGGTGTTTAGAATCTTCTCTATTTTACTCTTTGATCCCAGATATGGCTGAAGTTATTTATTTTCAATATAAAAAGAAAGCTTTTACAGACTTTTTTTTTTTTTTTTTTTTTTTTTTTTTTTTTTTTTTNCTAGTGAGTATTGCAGAGAGTGAGCTCAGTGATAGTTATTCTCAATTCATTTTTTTGGTTTTGTCTGATATATTTTACTAGAGAAGAGGTGAAGGGGTAACTTAATAAGGTAGCGTAGTTCAAACAATTTGGAAGTGGGATTTTGACAGCCTCCCTTATGCAGCTGTTCCTGAGATGCTCCTGATTTAAAACAAACTAAATGGAACCTGGCTGTTTTTTTCTGTTGTTGTTAACCTGGATGTTAAGGGAACAGGCAAATTCTTTGACCATAGTGCTTGCAAATCCTTTGTTTCTAGTGAGTGAGAGTTCTTCAGATTAAGGTGGGTTTTTGTGTGTTTGTTTTAAACTCTGGCAGAAGCTTTATTGTTTGTCCTGAGTGTTCCAAAACAAAAGTATAGCCAGAGCAAGTAGTATGTGGGAAATCTTTGGTCCATACCTCTGAGATTTGGCAAAGATTTGGTGACAATTTGAGATGGTATTTATGAAGAACAGCATGAGGCAGCTTTGATTAAGAGCATGCTACAAACCTTGTTTTTAAAAGAGCAAGTCAGGAAATGTAGAAGACTCACACAAATGTAATGTTTCAGTTTTAGTGTTTTATACGGYATTTGTCAGTCTTGTTAAGCAGGCTTTGGTGGTAAACACCTCTGCGTTCCAGGCATAGCACTGCCAMGCTAATGCTTGGACCAAACCACTAACCTTTGCCTCATTTTCTGTAATTGCAGAAATCTTAGTCTGTTAGAAACCCACAGGTGGGAGATTCTTGGTTACAAAATGTTAATCCTTGCAAGCGTTAAAACACAGTTTAATGTTGCTATTATTGCTGCTTATAAAAATGTGATACGTATATGAAGAGATCCTTTCTAACTTCTCTAACTTAATACAACATTGGAAGTAGAAGCCAGAAGTGGAGGGGGCTGTATTTCATGAGGCTGTTTACAGGGYTGCGGAAGTATTGTGGGTGGAAAGAATCTTCGCTGTGACCCGTTACCCAGGTGTTTTGACTTGGGTGTAGTGGTGCACTTGCACTTGCACTGGGCATTACCTGGGAATGGCTGAATTAAAGTGGGCTCTTCTCAGTTGAGTAAATGCCAACTTCTTTCACCTTTAATTAATAGGTTGACAAGAGGTGTCTAAGCTAGATGGGAGAGTGCTTGGGGAAAGTTTGAGTTCATCAAGGCTAGCAGATAGGCATCAAGTCAGGGGAAGTCATTTCTGAGGATCTTTTTAAATTAATACTCATGAGAGTGGGCACGACAGAAGTGGTGGTGTTATGTAATAGCAGGCAGGAAGAAGTAAGGTCATCCATCCTACRTCAGGAAATCCTCCAGGTGTGAAACAAAGCTTTAAAGATGCTGACATTTTCAGTGCTTAAAAAGGGAGGAAAACATTACCAGTTGCTGAGTTCAGAGACTAACATCATCGACTGATATCAGAAAAGTATGATTTTTTTAATTTTCTTGCACAAGGAAGAACAAACAGTACAATAGCAGCAGTAGCTCATCTGTTCAGGGCTGTGCTTTCATTTTATTCATTTTCTTTTAGTAATGTTACGAATTCTTTTTTTCTACATTATGATCGCAAGCTTTGCTGTTTTCAAGCTTTCGTTTCAAATGTTGAAATGTTTGGGAGGAAAATCAGTAAGACCAGGATCAACATGCTTGAATTTACTGGGCTAATAGAAAGAATTACAAATGAAAAAAAGCATGCCCTTAAGATTTATGTAACTATGTGCTTCAGATGCCTTTGGAAATTTAAGTAATGGTTCTGATAGATTTTGTTTTAAATTATTTTGCCATAGTTGAGCTATCAAGATGAATCTCAAAAGATCTGTTTGCTCGCATCTTTCAGATAGCACTACTRATCTGAGCAGTTAATTTCCGGGGAGGAGGCTAGCTGTTAGGTAGCAGTAGTTGTAAATGAGTGTGTTCAAGTGAAGTGCTTTCCATATCTGCAAGAGTACATCAACTACTTCCCTACTTTTTCATGGGTGTTGGTCAGTGTTTTATGAGAGTCTGGTGTTAGCAGAGGCTTTTTATTGTTACCCTTGTGTAACTGTGGAGTTACACAATCAGTTTGTTCTGCCTTTTTCCTTCTCTCCTCATACTGGCTGTCAGCCTCCTCTTCATTGATTGACTGCTATAGTTTTTAACATTAAAATTACTCTTTTGTAATCTGCAGGTTAATATATTTTAGATTTGCATAGTTTAAAAGGAAAAACTTGTGTGCTTTTAAATTAAGGCATATGCTTCATAGTTTTCAGAAAAACAGAATATTTTCTTCAGATGAGGTAATCCTAATCTAGGGCCGTATATACCAGCAAATGTTGCTCTCAGGATTTAAATCTGTTCAGAGATAACAATATTGCTGCATTGTTGTAGACACAGTCGCACATCTGCATCTGGTTTATTGTAGAAGACATGATACATCATGGGTGGGAGCCCCCATTCTGTGTCAGTCTCGTTCACATTAGCATTTTGCCAGCGGGTGTTGTGGTGGTTGATGACTTRTGATTTTGAATAGACAATCAAAGGCCTAGATTTTCTTGGTTTACACTAACAAAATGCAAAGGGCACATGCAGATCAGCAGTGGCAGAAGACAGATTTTTTTTTGTTGTTTAGTTTTTTTAATCCAAATAATTTAGTAACACAGACTAGGCCTAGAACTGGTCTTCATGTTATAGTTGGCTGGAGTGAGAGTAGATGCGGTGTTCCCAGAGCAACCAGATTGGTAGAGTGATCCCAGCAGCATCTCAAGGTGAATTCGAATTCACCACTGTCCTGCTCTTTTGAGCGCTAGCAGAGGCTGAGGCTCAGCTCCCTCTCCTTATGGCTTAAGTGGTGGGCTAAAGTGCCAGGTACCGTAGTGCATCTTTGTACACCTATGAATTTCTGTTTGAAACAAAACTTTTGTTACAGTTGAGGTTAAAGATGTGATTGCAGTCCCACTGTTTGATGGTACAGTAATCAGTAAAATTCTTCTTTTAGCAATAAGAGGTTCTGTTCAGTGCCAAATGATGCAATTTTAAATATAGTGTGTTCTCTAATCATATTTAAATTTGGATATACTGTCTTTTGGAGTTTAATCTTGATTAATATGGAAAGGGTCAGTGATCTGACTCCACTSTGAGACTTAATTTTGTGGGKTTTTTTTTTATCTTTCACAAAGARCTTTAGTTCTAAAGAACGTTTCCCCTTAGCCAAAATTCCACGTGATCTTGCCCTCAAGGAAGCAGATCCATTTATAGCAGCCTGGGAGAGCCTTTTTAAAGCGTATTTCTGGTACCWGTAATTTTAACCCGTGAAAGGTGAAAAGAAACAAGTCATTCCTAGTCTGGATTGGAATAACCATGTTTCACTCATGTTTGTTCGTCATGAAATTCAACATTTGTACTTTTCATTTGTCATGAAATTCAACATGTGCACATGTGGTAAAGCAGATATTCTGCCTCAAATTGACTAGTGCTTATTCAATTGGACAGTTATCAATCATTTCTTAATTTACGCTACAGTGTTTGTGAAAATTCTTAGGATTGTGTCATTTTTCTGAGAAATTGAGAGAKAGGTTGTCTTATGAATTCTGGTTATGATAGTTTGTATTGTGACTTCTGAGGTCTTTTTGTTATTGTAGAGTTATTTTTTATTTTTAYACACACAGACTCTAGTAGAAAAGCATTTATAACTTAATTGACCAGATATTTTGAGTTAAAATATCTTAATCTTTGTTCCTCTATCTCACACTCACCTTCTCTTACTGGAAAAGCACCAGATACTGCTGTCCTGCAGGTTAATATACTTGTAAATACGTAACCAGTCACCAGAATGCTTTTCTTTAAAATACTTCTCCCCTAGTTTTGTTAGAACTGTTCATTTCYTTTAGGTATTTTTAGGAGGAAGGAGGAAAAGAGAGTGGAGTTGTTGAATTGTTTCATACAGTGAAGGCTGTATTCTGTACGCTATTTCTGATCTCATATGGAGGTCAGATTTCTGGGATAAGGGAGGATTCCAGAGAAATCGGCCACARTCAAAAATGTTGCTGATTCTTAGGGATGCTGTGTTATGGATTTTTTGAGTTTTAAATATTTCTTGGGGTAGTTTGGGGGTTTCTTGGTTGGGGAAAAGGGAGAGTTGCAAATAACCATAAGCAGTACTTCACAGGCAATTTTAGAATTCACACTGTATTTTATAATGTATTTGCTTTTGTGAAAATCTTGAGGTGTCCTTGGAAATCATCCTGTTTCATTTTTGTAGTATCTTGGCTTTTTTTCCCTAGCATTTGCCTTTTTTATTCCTGGYAAATCTGCCTCTTAGCTCCTCACTCAAGCACATAAAATCATGGATGCTCTGATTAAGGTGGCGTTCTCGTGACTCATCATGTGAGTAAAAATGCTGCAATGTCATTGACTGAACTTGTAATTGGTTACATCTACTTTGCATGGTTTAAGAGACTATTGCTGCCTCAAAATTCAGCTCCAATTTAAAATTCTTTCCATTGAATTTTCAGTTGTAGACAGAAATGCTGTGATTTAAAAATCACTGCAGATTGAGGGACGTCTGGAAAAATTACTGCTAGTCAACTTTAGTGTCTCTTTTTTATCGTACTATAAGCTCATTTGTTGTTTGAAAAAGTGTAGTTTTATTTCTTCATACTTAATCTTATTTTACAGGGACTTATTTCTTTGTAAATACCAAATGATAGCTAAGAAGGACTTATATATTTCAAGGGAAAGGACTTACATATTTCGTAGTACTCTTATGCCCTGCAGTCTGAACAATACATAAATGCTAGGGTTTTAATGCTCTTCAGTTAGATAAAGTGAAACAAAAAGCAACCGAGACTTCTCACATTTATAGTTAAACACTTTCCAAAATAGAGTTAAAACGAATCTTATATGTGATGTTTCCTGCCAGAAAATGTCTTATTAGTTGAGAGRCCTATTTCTTTTTTAAAAAGGGTGATATTAAAAACTGCTTTGCCAGCACAGCTGTGTGAAGGAGGGATGAAGCTGTCAGTTGGAAGGATGCTAGTATACTGTGAGATAATGACAGTGGAATTAAGTCCCATTCCTCTAAGATTCCCCCAAAAGCACCTTGCAAAATGTATGGGGACCCATGAGGTAATAATTCTTTAAAATAGATGCATAAAAACATCTAGTTAATGTAGAAGTTCAGGGATTCCCACCCCTTCCCCCCGGATTACACTCTTTTCTTTTTTGTTATTTGTCATCTCTGAAATAATTTGCATTTTTCTTTTTTTCTTGTATTGTAACACATGATTATAAAACCTTATGGCAAGTTGTGTGTATCTCAAATAATTTTAGTGATTACAAATATTATGATTAACTGCAGTTACTGTGAATGTTTCAGGATTTGTATTTGTGATAGGACAATATGTATGTTTCAAAATTGCTCTTCTGTTACATTCCAGGACAATGTTGGCACAGGAGGAATCCCACTGGGAATGTTGCAATTTTGGGCATCACATTGTTATGTAGTTTTAGCACTATTTTTCAGCTTCAACTCTACTGCAGCTACACAGCTTTTATAGTTTTCTTAGGAGTTTACTGTCTTTTTCATTAAAACATTAATGAGAATCAAATTTTGGAAATAAGGTAAAGAAACCATGGGAAAGACTAGTGAGTTAGGGGAGACAGCTTGTGTAAAATTGAAGTCCATTGCATAAATTCCCTTGAAAGTGTATGCTATGTCCCTGCAGAAAATACACAGAGATTTTATTGCCTCCTTTATCATCTACAGATTCTTAGGCAGGTTCTGTCTAATGTGCTCTAGGTGACCATGCTTGAGCAGAGGGGTTGGACTAGATGATCTCCAGAGGTCCCTTCCAACCTTACTGATTCTGTGATTCTGATCAGCCTGATTCATCTAAGCTGTCTCCACTGAGGCTGCAGCTTTGYAAGTGCTATATGTCAGCAGAGGTTACCCCTGCCACTGGAGGAAGAGACCCTGCCACCGTTATTTTCTTGGTGTTGCCATAAAGGYTTTCAGGGTTATGCGTTGAGGTGATGAGGGAACTGATAGGAATTCTTAATAACCTAGAAAAATTGTTAGATTTAACTCCACTTAGGGTTTCCCCTAAACAGTAACAGTACGAAGGGCCTGGAATGAACAACAGAGMTGGAAAAAGTTTCTGGCAGTAGCAGGAAGGCAGGATCCATCATTGTAGTCTTTCTTTAATAGTTGTGTTGACTTATGTTAGCTTGAAATTTATGTGAAAGATACTTTTAGTTATGAAGCCAAGCCTTTAGCTCAGCCTGATTTATTTATATACTTACTTATTTTGAGGAATTTTAGGAGTTATCTCTTGTGGATTAAGAGTCTTAACCATATTGAAATAGTTGAGGAAGAAAAATGGCACACATGATGACTCTTCTTTGCTTGATTTCAAACAAATTTTACAGTCAAGGGAGTTCTGAGATACAGTGTTTGTTGTGCAGGCGTTCTCCGAGGAGGTGATGATTTTGTTGCTGTTGATGGATGTATCTGCCACCTCTAATCGTGGAGCAGGTTGCCAGGATTTGAATGTCCTCTGCTGAACAAAGTGGTGTTGCCTGGTTGAACCTCGCTAGTTTTGACTTTGCTTACTATTTGATAGGAGGTATTTTACCATTCAGTTTGTGTAATGGTATTTCTTGGGTTTCTCCAACTTTGTAAACCCAGCTGACTTGGAGTAGGTTGTAGATGTGATAGAATCAGGTGAGCATGATGGTTTTGGACTGTTGGACTGTCTTCCTGTTCCTGAATGAGAGTTGATCAGAAGTCTGCACTGACTCCTTTTAGGTCAGTTGCTGTGCCCTGAGCTATGGCAACTTTTTTCTTTTCTTTTTTTTTTTTTTTTTTTTTTTTTTTTGTAAGGATGGATGCAGTAGCCACCAAGGATTTATTAAGTTTTCTTGCACAAGTTCCCTTGTAGCTTGTATGCCATCACAGTGGCCACCAGTAAGAAATGCTGTTGAAGAAACAGGACTGTGACCAGCTTGTTTTCAGTTTCATTGGGCATGACTTACGTAGTTGAAACCTTTAACTGATGCTTTATTCAGATTAGTTTATGGTAAGATCAGGATGTTGGGGAAGCTGCCTTTGGTACCTGTAAGTGAAAATTTTTCTTCACTTTTCTTGAAGAATTTGTTGTCTTTCCCCCCAAAATAGAAAAGTGGGGAAAAAATTATATACCATAAGACAGAAAAATAAGAAATAATAATTTTAAAAGGCTGTTTTTTTTGCTTTTTTTTTTTTTTAACTAAGTTTAACCTAACTAGTTTAAGTTAAGGTCATGTTTGAGGCTGATATAAGCTAAAAAGAAGGGAAACACTTAAGTGCCTTTGTAGTGTGATTCTCCTACTCATTGCTGAACGGACAAGTTTTGTGTTTCTCGTTATTTCTTTTATATCAGTGTATTAGAATTTTCCATGATTTTTCACATTTTTCTCATCTGTGTGTATCTCAACATCTGGTATATTTTATATCTATCTTAGCCTTTGCTGTAGTTAGCTACAGTCATACCTGCAGAATGCAGTTTCTTCCCACTTATACGTTAAAATACATCTGAAGGTTGTTCTCTGCAAAGTTTTCATAGTGTTTCTTTCTACTAGGATTTTTACATATTACTTYTTTTTTTCTCCAGTGATCAGTGATAATTTATGATGTTTTCTGATCAAAGTGCTAAGCATTGAGCTAGACGGAGTTTGTTCCYGCTGCACTAAGAGCAACCTCTTTTCCTTGGGTAACATAGAGCAGAGGCAGAGAAGTTGATTTAAATGCAGTGGACAGAGTACCTCTGCTAAGGGCTCTTTTACTCTGGGCAAGCTTGCTTTTAAGTTGCACACAAGACCCTTCTGAATCTTCAGTGTTTGAAAARTAACTTGTACTGGGTGATTCCCTTTGGAAATAATGAGATAAATTACTATATTCAGCTGATAAATTAAACTTTGCAGTGAAGGTTCTTATCTTCCTATGCTGATGAGAAGGAATTGCAACTCAAATAAGTGAATAAAATAGCAATTAAATTTGGATTTTTGTTGTTGTTGTTGTTGTTGTTCTTCACAATACTGGTTTGGGCTTGATAGCTCTTTGCCAGTGAATGTCTGCTGTTGCTTTAAAACACAAGGGTGAAATGTCAGTTTGCTAAACTGGCAGGATCTTTATAGGAACTGCCAGCTGACATGGGGTAATCTTTCTTGTGCTCCTGATGGTGAACATAACTCTTGTCAGCATTTAGAGCTGGGTGTRTTAGGAAGCAGGAGGTGCTTGCGTTTGTTTTGAGAGCTGTCCTTTGGCATTTATTTCCTTGCCTCCTTAACACAGTTGCAGATGGTTATTTTTTGTTTAATTTATCACAGTGCAGCTTTTACACTTGAAGGAGTACAGTCTAATGCTGATGGATATTTTATACATATAGATTTGATAATTGGAATTGTCTTAGGAAAAATATTGATCTTCAAATATAAATATTTTGTGCTAGGTTTGATTAAATTTTGTCTCCTGCCCAGAAGAGAATGTATAGTCACAAAGAAATAGTAAACCTTACAGCTCACAGCAAGAAGGGTATTCTTCTAGATCTTGATTGTAGGGAGTCCTTTTATTCAAATATTTGCATTGCCTGATTGAGAGTAAAGGCTTGAACTATTACCTCTCTGAAGGAGGGGAATGCTGTGGCTATCATACAAAAGGCTCTTCTAAGGTGTGTGCTCCATGTTTTTCCCTGTTGAAGCTGTTATCTATAAATGTGTGTGTATTTATATGAAGTGTATATATAGTAGACTAGAGACTTGAAGCAGAGATTTCCATATATCATGGAGTATTTTAGCAGGGAGGTGGGAGAAGAGTGTGTGTGCAGTTTAATACACACAACCGATGACTACTTAATTACTATATAAAATGTAATAAATCCCTCAATGATTACTAACCTTTTCATTAAAGCACCCAAATACTAAGTCTGTAGTCTAAAGCTGGTCCTAGAAAAGAGAGTGGAAGCTGGACTTTCAGCATCTTAAACTAGCTCCCTAAGCATTAGGCGACTTGATATGTGAAAGCCTGATTGCTAGGGAATGTTGCATCTGTCTCTCTCTCATTGTAGCTGTAAATTTTTAAAAGATGTTGGRTTCTTTCCTGCGTGAAATGGGAATCATTTTGTAACCTTGAAAATTTTGCAAGACAGCAAAACTGATTCCTGTCCAACTCTTCCCACTGTGTCTCTGTATATACAGACGATACTTGCCCTCATGAAGTTTCACTAAATGTTTCTTTTTTGCCTGCAGATTTGTCACGGAACAGATTGTCAGAGCTTCCAGCAGAAGCATGTCACTTTGTCTCCCTCGAGAGCCTTAATTTGTACCAGAATTGCATTCGATACATCCCAGAGGCTATTTTAAACTTACARTCTTTAACATTTCTAAATATCAGGTAATTACTATCTTAAACACCTTACTTTAGCATCACTAGTCTAGGTTTATGCATCTTGGAACATCAGTAAATAATGCAGACCTGGTGTGTAATCATCAAAGCAATCTGAACCAAACTTGCAGACTTGGATTGATCAGGGAACACAAAGATTAAGAAGTGGCTTGCAAAAGTGGAAAATGAAGAAGAGAGTTTAATTCCATTCTAGAGAAGTCGAAGCAAATTCCAGTAGTTTTCATGTGAAATACGAGCATGCTGATGGAAAGGAGTGAATCGTGTTAGTGGATAGTCCTTACTATTCACCTGTCAGCTGCTAAATAAGTCTTRCTCAATTTCCATTTATGTTGGCTGTACCAGTGGCTTTTGAAGAGGTTTCTCAAACATCAAATGATTATCTGCCTGTGCTAAAAACTAATTGCCACAACRTAGGCTGTTGATGAAATTCAACTATGTACAGGATTCTCTGTTTCTAGAAACAGTATTTCAAGAGGTGTGGAAAGTTCCCAGTCACAAACTGGCAGTGATRGCAAGCAAGAAAAATTTCAGGCAATTTCTTACTGGTGTTACATTTTTGCCGATTTAATTTGTTTGTGTTTCTTATTATTATTATTAACGATAAGAATTGTAGGAATAGGATATGAGTCAGATATGGATTTCCTATTGCCGTGATCTCTAGCAGGTGCAGTCCAATTATTGTACTTTTAACAGCTGTTGTTGGTTCACCTACTGCTCAGAACTGTTCTTCTTGTAGCAGGGAAACGTAGGCTTCAGGCATGAAGAGAATCAACACCGTATTTTGGTATACATCAGCATCTGGCTTTGTCCTTAGTTAAGATCATAATAACTTTCTAATTGTCCAGTCACTATTGCTCGCTACATTTTATTTTTTAAAAATAAGCTTTCTCTTTTATAAACCATTCTCATCCTGTCTGATTCATTCTGTGAGGTTACAGTCCAGTCATATGACCTCAAATTTGCTTTAATAGTGGTTTATTGTGAAACATCCAATACTGGATTTTGAAAACCAACCAGATTCTCCATTCTTGATCCACATGACATACTGAATACTTAAAGTATAATTCTAATTGAGTAAGTAATTACTTCCTCTGTGGGTTTTGWATGTGTTGACCTGCAACACTAGCTATCTGAAAGGCTTTCACACTGTGTTCAAACATACCAGGTTGCAACAGACAGTGGCCAGTTATCAGAAGCACCTAAAAGTGCATGAAAATGTCATATTGCTTCACCCTGAGTTCAAACCAGTCTAATCAGGGTTAGTACTTTTTCCTGAGATTTTGTTCACACATAACTARGTAAAGCAAGTAATGAAGGAAGGCTTCATGACATTAGTTCAGTAGTAATTAAGGGAGAAGTTGAGTTGATCATTATCAAAATGGACTGTGCTTTTTTTGTATATCTTTCATTATATAAAGATTTGAGGCAATCTCACACTAGAGTGAGGTGATAACGACTTTGTTTTCTTTCTGTCCAAAAAGTCGAAACCAGCTTTCAACACTGCCAGTACACCTGTGTAGTCTACCACTAAAAGTTTTGATAGCAAGTAATAATAAGTTGGTTTCAATACCCGAAGAAATCGGACAGCTCAGACAGCTGACAGAGCTTGTGAGTATACGATTATTTTTTTTAACTATCTCTGTTCAATCTTTAATTTTTATTTGATGTGTTTAGTAGGTTCATACGTGTTTCAGAAGAAATACCAGTTTTTTAAACTGATTAAAAATAGTGCAGTAATTAGGATGCTGTCTTGGGATGTGTGAGATCAGAATTGTTTCTTGTTCTGCTAAGAACTCCATAATTGTAAACTGTCACTTGCGAGCCATAGCAAGTAACTGAAATCTGGTTTTGGCCTAAGAAAGATTTGTATCTGTCATTATATCTCTAGCTATGTTTCTTGACTTTGTGATAGAGATATTAGAAAAAGAATATAAAATATTATATGAGATTTTAAAAATCTCATTTGTGTGGGGAAAAGATACCTTGCACTGGAATGCAAGTGAGCTACATCACTTTAAGAGTTTTYCCTATTTTTGGGGAGAGGCTGTATGGAATTAGCGTTCCTGATACATTTTTTTTTCTGACAAAAAACTTTCATATGGGAAGTTGCACTGTATCAAATAACATTGAATAACTTAAGTAACTTGAAACAGACTTACTCATTTGAATACTTAATTTTTTAAAAATTTGTATTCCTCCATGTATTTAAAATAATAATGCCTCTGCTCAGAAATGAGATTTAATAAATGCAAGCRTCTGAGGTGTTACATAAATACTTGTCTCTCTTCTTTCAGTCCCTACATAAAACACGGCGTACCATAGTTAACAGAGACTTGCCAGTTAGTGGTGGTAATGTCAAAACTGTTAACTCACTTTATCCTTCCTTTGTAGGATGTGAGCTGTAACGAAATACAGACAATACCTCCACAGATTGGCAATCTGGAGTCCTTGCGTGACCTAAATGTCAGAAGAAATCATTTGGTACATTTACCTGAAGGTGAGATAAAGGCTATTGGTTGTAACAGCAAAAAATTTGAGTGCTTTTGGATTCTTTTTAATACTTTTTCTTCTCCTGAGAGCTAGGTGCAGGTGTATTTAGTTAATCATTTTGTAAAACAGACATTTGAGTTTTATACTCCTTGTTTTTAAACCTGCTGGACTAGATATTTGTTTTCTATCTCCAGAGCTTGCTGAGTTGCCTTTGATTCGGTTAGATATCTCCTGCAATAAAATAACAACAATCCCTGTTTGTTACCGGAACCTCAGACATCTGCAGACCATCATGTTAGAGAACAACCCTCTCCAGTCACCCCCTGCACAGGTAACTGCAGCTAGGAATTGGAATGACTTTTAACTGAAAAGGGGGAGAATGAAGTTAAAAGCTGACGGATTATATTAGAACCTTTACTTAAGAACAAGAGGAGTTTAAATAATGTGTATCCTCTAATAGTTTGAAATATACATCACAACTTGAAGAAGCTTTCCCTTCCCTTACTGATGGTGTTAGTAATTTTACAGGGTTATACTAAGAATTCTACTGTTAGCATCTCGCTAATATTAKCTGAAGATTTCTAATAGGTATAGTTTCAAGAGAGCTATAGAAGAGAGGAAGCAATGGTTAGGCCAGATTGCTTTTGTGCTACTCAAATGTCAAAATTTAGACTGAGGACCCAGTTTTGCTATGTGTTCTGTTTCATTTTGCAGTAGTAGGCTCACATCAGGCTTTGGACTAGAAACTGCAATATGGTTAGTGGCTAATTAAAATCTTAAAGTGAGTGTACAAACCCTTCAGTACTCCAGTTTCTGGTGTGAGCCACTGCTTCTGAATCACAAGTGGCACATGCTAAGACTTGTAGTTTCCACCTCACTATAGAATGCAAAAACAACTGTTATTAGCTTCATTCACTTCCAACTTCAGGTTGCTTTGGCAGTCTGCCACTGCCATTCAAAGTTGAGCATGGGTGGGATGCATCTTTTCTGATGACAAGGGTATAAATTTTAGTACTTATAAATGTTTACATCATTTGCCTGACGAAATATCAATATCCAGATGATGAAGTTGCATGCAGAGCGGATGTACATGGAAGACTTCTTTTATTTGTTTGGCGCGTAGCTTATTTCTAAAATGCAGCAGGGTTAGATGTATTGATTGATATGAATGTGCTCATTGATTACTCCCAGCTGCAGGTTAAATGTCTTTAGAGTAATTTGGAAAGGTACTGTCAAATTTTACTTACTTTTTTTAATTTGTTTTGGWTTTTTTAGATATGTATAAAAGGAAAAATTCACATATTTAAATACCTGAACATAGAAGCATGCAAGATAGCTCCAGACTTGCCCGATTATGATAGGAGACCCATGGGGTTTGGATCCTGGTAAGTTTGGCATGCTCCAGGTTCCCTGTTTTGATGTCATTCAGGAAAACTTGTCAGCCATATGAATTTGAAAAACTATATCTGAGGATTGTTTGTTGGTCAGTGCACTGATGGAGGTAGCTTTGAAGAATGTCACTTGCGTTATTTTGTGATACATGCTAGYAAGATACCACTATAAAAGAAGCAAAGAAGAATTCAGAAGAAAAAAATAAGTAATGTATGTAAGGCAGTGTTATCAACACTCTCTTACTGTATGTTAATGCTGTCTTCAGAGCACAGAGGATATACTCTCATGTTAGTAACCAGTGTGTTTAGTTTGTGAAATATTGAGATTTTCTGCATACTTACTGAAGTAAAATCCTACTGTAATTTTTAACTTTTTGTACAGAATTTATAACGGTTTTGCCACAGGTGTAAATGCTGATCTCCACTCCATTAGCAAATTGTTATTCTTGGTGAGCTTTCACTTGGCACAATTGCTTAGCAATGTAACACAAATATTGGAACAGTCAGCTATATCAGCTGCTAAATTAAGACTTTCAGAGAAAARGCAGGAGTTCAGATTTATAACCCTTATAGAATGAAGAGAGGTAGTGAAATATGAAACTACGTTATTTTTTAAATGATCTTGGAAGGTGATGATAAGGTCTGGAGGAGYGAGTTGCTAAAGGATACATCTATGTCGTAGCAGCAATAAAACATAAATCAAAGGACCTGACAGTAAATCATAATGAGTCAGAGATTTAAGAGAAATCCTAATAAAATCAGAAAGTGACTGTGTCCTTATTGATCTGTTGTTGTCTGTAATTACATCTTATTAATAAATTTTTCATTAATTTCTTACGTGAAATGAAAAGAATTAATGTATTTTAATCATAGCTTGGAATTATGACTATAAAAATAAGTCCATAACCGATCCAGGATACTTTTTCTAGAGTCACCTCCAGATTCAGCCATGTGAAATGAACTGGTTCTATTGTCAGTGATTCAAGTGAATAGTTCTTTAACTGCACTGAGAAATTTCATRGTTGTTCTTTTTTCTTCCTCGCTCAAAAGAAAGGAGTTGTTTTTATTTTCCCCATATTTGTTGTTAAAACTTTGTTACGCAGCTGATCTTCATGTTCAACTGCAATGCCATGAAGGTGGAACCTTTTATGTTAACCAAAACTCTTTGCAAGTGTAAGAGCTTGGTCACTTGCTACTTGCAAGATCTAGATCTACATAGAAGTAAATAAATACCTAGWATTTCTCTTCTGTAGCTCTTCATCTGTTTTCTTATTTTATGCCTGTCTGAATATGTAAACAGCGCAAGGTGGTAGTCTGTCATTTTATTCTACAAAGTCCCATACATGCTTATGGCACTACATAAATAATAGTAATAGCAGTAATTTAAAAACAAGTATTTCCTGAGAGAGAGATATGAAAGGGAGTAACAACTTGAGAGCAATACCAGTGCGAAAATGACTTGCATTTCAGTTATGATGGGGTGGAGCAATTAAATTCCTGAAGTGCGTTCTCCCTTGTGTGCTATGCAGTAATTACTGCTGCAGTTCTCCCTGRGGCATCGAGTACCAGTCGAACAGTTGATCCATTGTGCAGTGCCATCTGCAGAGGGTCAGACAAGTCCCGTTGTTCCTGTCCTGTAGCTATCTGCAGCAGTTGCCAGACTTGACATCTGTGATGGCTGCACTGCTGAATTACRTAGTTTCTGAGCCCAGAAAAAAGAACTGTGTGGCTGTTCAGTTAATGTGTATTGCAACCCTAGGCACATGTCTAATGCCGTTGTCTAGACGTGTCATTAACAAAGTCAGAGTCAGTAAATAAAAACTGTACTTTAGTGTTATTCAAGTGGTGGTAGATTATTTGAAATTACTGTCCTGCTTACTGTGCATTTTCTTAGACAGGCAATTCTGATATGCACAATGGTTGTATAATACTTTCTGTTTTACTTTTCTGTAGAAGATGTGTGTTCTGATACAACTATATTTATAGTAATTTTACATGATTTTACGATTACTTACGAGAAAGTTTGTGGGAAGAATGCAGAAGTGTTGTTCAACGAAAACATTTGAGTTACAGAAAAAGAAAATTTGACTTCTTAAACAGAGACTACTGTGTGATTTTTTGTCAATACTGTTGTTTTGAGATGTTTAAATATGGGTAAGTACTTTGGATCAGATTAGCACGTACAGGTAGACAYGTGACTGACAGATAGGAATGTTTGTAGCTGTAAGCACATAGCCTCTTGTTCGATATGGCAAATGCAGTATGATGCTTTCTAATAGGCTGAGTTTGTAAAGGTGCTTGGAACTGTGCTTGGAAGTACATTCTGCTTTTCTTTCTGTAATAGCTGAGATTTTTTTCARTAATTTTAGTTACTGTTTTGTAAATATTATGTATTTGACAGCCACGAAGAACTTTATTCCGGTCGTCCGTATGGAGCACTGGATTCTGGCTTCAATAGTGTGGACAGTGGAGACAAAAGGTGGTCAGGGAATGAGGTAAGCGTTGTGATTTTATTTTTGCTACGTGTAATACTATACAAGAGGGAGATATGATAAAAAGTATAGATTTGGAAACATGCTCAGAAGATAACATTTATTACAGTGTGCAAGTTTTATTGCTCCAAAATAATTTATCTGAGAAAAGCAAGCATAATTTTATACTGGATGGATACAAAGTTGGAAATAATAAGAGAAATATATAAAACAGTGTGTGACCAATGAATTTATTGGAGCATAACAGATGAGGAAAAGGGGATTTCTCATTTAAAGAAAAATAAAAAGGCTAATCACTATCACGTTACAATGTTGTCATCTTCAATTACTTATGAATGATTGTTTCTAGAAAGTAAATCAGGACATGAAAATTAAGCTTCAAAAATGAGATGGAAGTTTCATCATCTTATTTTGCAGCTTTTATTTAAAATGCTAAAAATAAAATCGCTTTGCCATTTATAAGCAATAAAATGGGATCTCCTAGGAAGGAGGTTGTCAATTATTCTTCCCAGGAAGAAGCTCCCTATTCCTCTTGGAAATACTAGAAAGGGCAGAAGCCAAGACCTAAAGCTTTCTTGCCAGCTTCACTCTGTTGCCTTCTTGCCCCTCCTTCCCCTGTGCCTTCTTTATTTGGAGGAGTTCTAGAACCTCCATCCTAGGATATTTTCAAGTACCTGTTGATTTTGCAGAGAAATACAAGAAAGCAGGTAGATAGGTGTTTAGGAAAGCTTAAATATATGTTGTTTAAAAACAATATACTTTAGCTGTATTTTGCTTTAAAATAGTGTTTTGTGGGCACAAAACAGGAGAGTTGAAATGAAAACATAGAWTGAGAGATGGCAACTAAGCAGCTGAACCAAGCAGCACAAGAAGGTGTTTTCCAAAAAGAATGTTTTTCTTGATTTCACTTTGGGTTTTCTAAAGCCTACAGATGAGTTCTCCGACCTCCCTTTGCGTGTGGCAGAGATCACTAAGGAACAGCGACTGCGAAGAGAAAGTCAGTATCAAGAAAACAGGGGTAGCACAGCCTTAACTAATGGTGGAGGTAAATAGTGATCTTTTTTACTGTGTTTACTGTTGTCATTGTTAAAGCTCCAGAATACTTGATGTAATTTGTTTTTAAAGAAAAAAAAGAGAAAGGTCTAGGTGGATTTATGCAAAAAGRCCATTGCATCTAAAGTGTGTTAAGGTTGTTACAAGGTAAAATCAAGTAGCATCAGAATTAAGACTATGTGGAAAACAGTAGATAGCACATATGCAGAAGCTGACTTATGTTAGTGTTCCATTACTTCAAACAATGTTTTGGAATCTTGAATTTCACTACCTGGAGTTTTGCTGCTTGAGGTAATGGGGAGAACTTGCAGCAGTAATAGATTGTCCATGCTGGGCTGAGATGAGCAGTTTTGCCAGAGCATTTATATTTCCAAGCAGCAGAAGAGTGCTTAGATAGGAATCTCATGTTTCAGTCCAAACATGTGACAGGTCCTGAGCAAGATTGCTTTTTCACGCTTTCATAATTCATTGCCCTGCAGTCTGAGAGCAGCACCCTTACATTTGTTCAAGAGGTGGTAGCGCTTCCTTCATTTCTTGATCTCTGCAGTCCTTCAGTTGAGCTTCTAATAATCCCCTACTACCACTGCTCCACAACCCAGCCCTCCTTTTGGTGCTATCACCCAATTTTAGTATTCTTTCAGGTCCTTGGTTTTGTTTAGCCATTCTCTCTTCTCCCTTTTGCACACTGCTTATTTTTAGATTCCTTTCTCCTTTCAATGTAGTCTGATTACGTTAACCTCTTGCCCAGCTGCTCCCTGTTTTCCCTTTCCATTAATGGTTCTGATTCATATTCCCTATGTCTTCAGTCTGCCTCTTTCCAGCTAGTCTTAATCTTCTCACCCCAACTCCCACTTTTCCTTCTCTCTTCCTCCCACCTCATCTTTTTAGTCTTACTCTTCTCTGCAACAATGTTTTGTTTTCTTTGCCACCTTCTAGAAATATCTGAAACGTCTGGATTGATTCACTCTTACATGTGCACAGACAAAAAAATTCAGTTCAAACAGTTAAATTTGGCAAAGTTAGAAGAATTTGAAAGCCTGATGTTATGGGAAGCTGTGGGCAGCCTTTATAACAGGTAGTGCTGCCAGCCCTGCCTCTAAGACTAACTTTATTCTTTGGGTTGTACACCAGATGCCTCAATAGTTTTAAGGTGGAGCACAGTCAGGCCATGAGGAAGAGTATCTGAGGGGGGCACAAGCCACAGCATGCAACTGTCAGAGGTGCAGGAGATCCTTTCTGATTCTGTGCTCTTAACACAGCTACTAATTATTTTCACCCTCTACTGTATTATTTATGTTTAATAAGCAAGGCTGGAAAGAAGTTTTAAAAAATCTGAAAGTGAGATGGAGATTTAATGAAGCCAGAGGATGTAGGAATGCTGTTTTGGATGCTTGTAGAAGCAGAGGAGGTGGCTTTGGCAGTAACAGTTGCTAGATTGTGTGGCAAGGCAAAGAGAAGTCTGTTTTAGACGAGCAGGAAGGCAGGGGGTGGGAGTGGGAGCAGAAAAAGAATGTTGTCAAGAGAGTCTGGAGCAAGTTTGGGGAGAGTTTTAAGAACAAGAAAGCTCTGGTGCTCAGAGAAGGGGCCTATACTTTCCCCTGCATCCTCAGCACAGTATTTTGCAGCAGGGTAGTTTGCTTCATGCAATGACTCTCCCAAACCTCTGGACAGAATGTGTAAAGACGGTGGCAAAAAAAAAAAAAAAAAAAAAAAAAAAAAAAAAAAGCCCTACATAGTAGTATCACCATCTGAGGGAAAGTCAGTAAGTGATAAACTGTGCTGTTTCTCGCTCCATTTCAGCAGCTCCTAAATTGTTTTCTCATTCCTGTTTTTAAAATAAAGCTGCTGGATGCTGAATTCTTTTCTTATTTTAGCAATTTTCTTTGCTTTCTGTAGTCTTTTATTTCCACAAACCCTTTTTACATTTATTGCATTCACATCCAGGTAACTTGATCATGCTGTCCTCTGGGATTTTTTGTAGCAGTAGTTAGTAGTAGTATTTGTCATATCCATCTAATTTGTCTGAAGGAGATGAATTTTAAATCAAGAGAAATGATTCAAAATGTACATATATCATGTRTAGTCTTGGTGTCAGTTGATAGATAATGTTTACTTTTTGCTATTGGGGAAAAAAATCACATTATCTACTTTTGCAGTGACCAAAAAACTATCCACAAAYAGAAATTTAAAATTACATGCTTGATGTACGTGTTTCTCACTGCTTTTTTTTAAAAAACGTTCATTTCAAAACTCTAATTTTTAACATGTTAGCAGACCAGGCAGAATTCAAGAGCTTTCAGGCTGGGCTTTCCCCGATGGAAGAAAAACTGTAGGCCTTTAGTTCCTGACATTGTTTTCGTGTTGTTGTTTKTTTTCCCCTGCCTGCTGATTATCTAATTTTGGGTGTTTCCTTTGTGTATGTGTGTCAAGTGGAAAATGATCTCGATCAGATCGACTATATTGATAGCTGTGCCACAGAAGAGGAGGAGGAAGAGGTGAGGCAACCCAGGTGCATGGACTCAGACAGCCTCAGCACACAATTCATGGCATATATTGAACAGCGGCGAATCTCTAACGAGGTGGTGCTTTTATTTAAATTAGTTAAGTTCATATGCCCCAAGAAAGCCTTTTGATGGTATTAATGCTACTTGTCCTCAGAGGTTTTCTTCGATTTAAAAAAAAGAAAAAGAAAAGAAAAAAGTCTGGATTGGAGAAAGAGCATAACATTGTGCTTTGTAGAAGGTCAGAGTTGGAGTGTTAAGCTCCCTGAGTGCCCTTTGGGGTATATGGAATGAATCTGAAATAGCAACACCAGTTTTCCTCTCATGTGGGTTCCTGCAAGGTTTTGCATTAGGCCTATGAACAAGTTTTTCAAAGGAGTGTTCCCTTCAGAAAATACTGAAATTGATGCTTCTGACTGGTAATTGGCGATACCTGGAAAACTGATCATGTTTACCTGGTAATACTGAATGAAAATTGGCTTTTTCAGTGGCAAAATATGTTGATTATTATCTATGTAATGATGTAGTACAGGAATCTTGCAGCTGCATTAGTTTGTTCATGTTGATTGCAAGTTACTTCCCAGTAAACTTACTATCTTGAGCATCTATCTTAAGTTTGGACTAGCTTAAATACTAGGCTTTTTGAAAAGTCTGAAGATTTACAATTACTTTCTCTCTGTTAGTCTTGAGCAAAGCTTTGAAATGTTGCCACTGGTACAGACTGGATGTTTACATACTTACCTTTCTGAACAAAAAACATCTGTAGGTGAGATAAATCTGGCACTAAACTGTTTTCCATTAGTGAAAGAATAGTAAATGAGCAATAAATAAAGTATTGCTAGATAGGTTAGACAGTWCTCTAGACAGCTTTTTACATACATAGAAACAGGGTAGCTCTGACATTACCTTGTTTTTTCCCCTCAAAAAAAACCTCTTTGTTCTTTTTTCCAGTGAGTCTAAACTGTATCTCTTTCATTTTTGTTCTCAAATATCTTTCTTTTTCAGACTGGTATGTAATACTTGCACTGGAATGTTGCATTTTAGAAATCAGAATACTGTAACTGCAAAACAATTCCTGAGAGTCAGGACATGTACTTGTTTCCCCTTTCCTGAGGAGGAACTTTATTTATTTTCGCATATTTTTCAACAGCATTCACGCTATACTGTGTTAGTAACAGCAGCTTTTATTGATTTCTTGCTGTATCCAAATGATGTCCTAGAGCAGACAAGTGCAGTAATTACTGTGACTTTTCTTTAGCTCCCATCATTTTGTTCCTTTCTAGCTGCMCAAGTATTAGCATGCATTTGATCAAAATTCACAAAAGTTGCTTTGAAATTGCATGAATTGCCAAAATTGCATAAATTACCATTTCTAGTAGCTGCTGCTGTGAACACGTGGAGAACACTGTTCTGTTACAGTTTCTTGGGTGCTAGGCATTGGTGAGTCTCTTCAGAAATCAGACTAAAGAAACAGCTTCTTAGCCAAATAATGTTTCCTTCTGTGTTCTGCAAATCTCAATATCAAAATACAGAACTACACAGTTCAGTGGCTCCTTATATGCTCTGCATGAATAACTTGTCTGAAAAAATCCTTCTTTGTGGTTGATATGCTGGGTAGCATCCAGTGTGCTAAGTTTTGAATGTGTCCTTTCAGAGTTTTGTGTATTTTGAAATAGAAAGATGTATGCTCCTGGGGAGAAGGGAAGGGGAATTATGGATTTTTTAGTATCCTTGTAGGAGCTTGGTCCTCTTATTTATTATACTTTATATTATTGCTTACTGTGTTAAAATCAGTGACACAAATATCTATTGAAGATGCATTCATTTTGCAAGTCTCAAATTCGCTATCAAATCAGAGAGTCTCGTGCTATTTGAAGCATAGACACAAGACCAAACTCAAAAAAAGTTATTGGCAATACAAGTCAAAGACTCTCTTAGTTGTTAACARTGAGAAGATATTGATGCAAATCCAAAAACAGCTATTCATAAGGATCTATCTATTCAAAAAATTAAGYTATTTATTTTTAACCAAAGCAATGGTTTCTCTAAGAAGACAAGCAACCCAAAACACTTCACTACTTAAGAAGGCTGACTATATGCAAGGTGTACACAGGCACAAGTAAAAATTTGAAAGTTCATCTTGAAAATTTTCTATTTTGCCACATTAAAGGGTATTAATTTTTTTAATTACAAGGGCAATATGTCCCTGTTCCCAGTGGGACAAACTACTGTATAGCTCAAGTTAAGCTGCGAGTGTTCTCAGCTACCCCATCTTTGGCATTTTTTTACCCTGTCTGTAACCTGTCTACAGGCCAGCATAAGAGAGTGTCAGCTACTGTACCCTATTTTTCTGAAATTCAAGGCTACAAAATCACAGAAAAGGTGRGATTGGAAGGATCTCTGGAGATCATCTGGTCCACCACCCCCTCAGCAGGATCAGCCAGCGCAGGTTGCCCAGGACCATATCCATTGCCAGAGTGCTAGCTGCATTGCTGTACAGCTACATGTATCTTCTTTGAAGCCTAACTCCACATTTCTTCCAAGTGACGTTAATCATTTTATACCTGCACTGACTTCTCGGCATGGTTCTTAGTAGCGGAGATTTTTAAACTCTTTTTAAAATTTATCAGTAGGCATGTTTAATCTTGAAACAAAAGTTTATGTAAATCACAGGAAAAGATAAACGTTAACTTACTTTGTTGGAWACAAGCTCATCCCTGAGCTGGTTTGTGATTTGGGGGAGGGAGGTATCAGATATTTTGAATACCAGTAATTACAAATGTTACTTGGCAAGGAGATTCTCTGACATTCATGAACAGTATTCAGAACATGTTGCTAACTTCATCTTTTGTTATTTTGCTTAGAGCTCACCAGTAAAGCCTGTATCCATCAGAGATTTTCAAAGAACAGAGGATACAAGACGATATTTACATCAAAATAGGTAAGAGGATGTAGTAAGAGTAATTTTATAAAAGTTTCATGATGAATGCAGAGCATATATTTTGCTAAATGATTGATTAAAACATGACATTTTCTGCTGCTTTGCCAGAAATGTACATGACGTTTTACAAGTAAGCTGTTGTCCCAGATTAGGAATTCATATTCTGATGATGACAGTGACAAAAAGGTTTGACTATTCTAGAAAAGAATCTCAGCTTTAAATCAATTGGTTAAAGAAATCTGCCAGCTTAAAACATATACATTGTAACTGCTTTAATTTGTGCTTTTGAGACTGAATTTGTGTTTTGATCAAATAGATTGCTTAAGCTAAATTACTTTAGAAAAAAAGAAGGGATAAACATACTGCAGGTTTAGGGAAGCATAAAGGGAGTTAGTGTGGAGTAACTGAGGTGCTGTGAAGTCATGTTTTTCATTACTTCTTGGGGKTTTTTTGAGATTAGTTGGGTGATTTAAAATCAATTTAATTAAAAATGAGCTTTTCTGTGGCATAACAATGGGCTTACATCAGTGGAAGAACTGGGGTCAGTGCTGAGAACAGGAAGACTGCGTAGTTGCTTAGTTTAACAAAGTAGACCGTTTGAATTTCTCCAATACTTTTAAATGTTTGTTTAGCTTATCGGAAGGGTTAATGCTTATCCTGAAAAAACAGGTCAGAGTTGGACAGGATATAAATGAGGTGGCTGGGTTTAGAAGAAATTTCTGGTTGTCTAGTTGAAAGAATAGAAAATAAGCGAATATGTAGCTTCTTGCTAATGCAATTAAAATCAAAAGTAACAGAACCTCAATATGCCATTGAGGTACATCAGTATTTTGTGGAGTRGAAGTGGATGTGCAAGAGCTCAGCAGAAAATTGGCTTGATTGTACTAGGAATGTTAAAAAAATAGAATGAGAACTGCTAGCTTATAGGTATGTCATTATTTATGCTGACAGTAGAAATTCATTTTAATGGCATTCAAAAACAGTTTTTAAAGAGAAAACAAAATCAAGGACAGTATGTAAGTTTTTCCAAAATTATGATGACCTTTTCAGTAAGGATTTTGACCTGTGCAGTCAGAGTATAAATAGCTGTATGGATATAATAGAGGGTAACTCCTTCAGCATTCCTTACGCTATAGTGTCCACAGGGAAGACATGAAATAATGTAGCAGTTTGCCATGTTCTCCCGAGATGCAGAGTGTGTGCTTGATCTGAAAGACTGGGGGGAGGGGTGGTTGTTTGGGTTTTTTTTGTTGTTTGTTTGTTTGTTTGTTTTTCCTGTTTGGATGTTTGTGGTTGACATGGAAATAATCAGAGATTTTACAAACACTAGGTTGCATGACACATCTGAAGGAAGTAAGACAAGGTCAGTTAGCCAGGAGAGAGCAACTATTTACACACAAGATTTTGGCAGACCACACCAGTGATAAAGGAAACTGTAGTTCACTAAGATGTCCAGTGTTTTCAGAATTTTACTTGGATGTGGTAATGGATCTTTATGCAGAAGTACTTAATCAAAGATCTAAATGAATTGTAGTTTATTCATATTGTGCTACAGCAGAGCAAAATTCATAATGAGGCACAACAAAACTGATCATACTGTTACCTTCAAAATTCAKGAAAAATAGCTATAGGACAAATAATTATTATCTTTTATATATACTTACAGCTACTATTATTGGAATATTTCATTTGTGACAACCACAAGCGGTAAACTGCTTCCACAATAACTTTTTGCAAATGTCTTGGCAGGCAGCCTATTTTTTTTTTCACCATACTGGATCCATTAAAACTCTTGAAGAGTTGGATGTAATGCAGACTTCATCTTAAGAGTACTTACGTTAGTTGATTCAATTCAGTAAATACAWCTTGTGCCTGTGGACAGACTGTGGTGCGTTCCTAACTCAGCTGAGGGTACCCTGATCTGAATAAGGATCTTGCTTCTTGGCACTCAGTTGAGCCCAGTCCTGTCCACTCAGAACAGCACAGTAGTGGATCTGTCATGTGCATCAGTGCTAACCTAAGTGACAGAGGAGACCTGTAGCATATGGACCTTCCTTATCTCTTGACTTCCTCCATACAGGCAAGACCATTAGTCTGCATGTAGACCACAGCGCTGGTGACTTTTGGAAATGCATTTTCAGGTTTCTCTCACACACAATTGCAGCAGGARTGAGATTTGCTAAGTTTAGATTGTCAGAATAAACCACTCGAATTCCCACCTACTTTCTTTCCTGGAGACATCATAGCAGGGAACATGCGGTAGATGGTAGGCCTTGGGAATTGTTTTGGTGCTAGCAGCCTTCCTCCAGCTAAGAACTGCCCGCAAAATCTCTCTTCTGCTGTTGATGTGATAGATGAGACAGATCAGTTATTATTTACTTGATGACCTTGATCATCACTTGCATCACTGACAGTGAGAAAGTCATAATTTCATCAGTGAACAGATTTGTTCTGATAGTATCAAAGGTACTTTGTTTAATAATAATTCTGTTTTATTTCCAGAGCAGTATAGGATCATAATAACCAGAAAATAGTCTTGAAAGAGACTTTGTGTATTAAAATATCATTTTATTAAGCAAGTTCCATTCTTTAAATGATAAACTGCAGCAGATGTGATCTAACTTGGTATAGCAATATAATTTTTTCAGTCCTCTTAAATTTCATGKGTTTTTTTTCCTAAAGCTAATTATCTGGGCAATTACATTTACAAACAGCTGTAATCTAAGAAAAAATTAATTTGGCAATAGTTTATATGCATCAGTGGCCAATCCACCTTCCACCTGATGTTTACCTGCAGGGATACTGATGAGTTACGAAGACCTGAAACTCTAAATTTGATGCAGGACAGAGAGCAACACCAAGTACTAAGGAATTATGTGGACAGGACAGAGAGGTAGGGAAGAGAAGCATAAATTTCTGTTAAATTTTTTTAATTATCATTTTGCTAAATAATGATGATAACCAGCTGCTCCTTTATGTGAGGATCGTATGAAAAGTTCCTGAGTTGGTTACTTAATCAGCTCCTAGATCATGGTTATTAAGTACTAGATGTGTCAATATAGTAAGCCAAATGTACAGTCCTACTGATACATCTTGATCTGTGAAAGAACTTTATCTGTGTTCTTGATATGTGATAGAAACTATTGTCCAGAATCAATCACTACTGCAGCAGTTGGATTAACAGTTTAGCTTACTAAATAGTTGCTCTTTTAAAGTTAATGAGATTTGTGCATTGTTGACAACTGATATATGAAAAATTGTTTATATTTAAGGTAAAAGGTATTCTTCTTTTCATTTGTCAGACCCTTGGCTGATTCACCTTACTTTCTCTCTCTATCAAGTCATCACAGTCAGGTAACACATTGTTGTCCCTTGTTTTATTTTTTTGGATAAGCTTGACAGAAAAACAAACTTGCTTTAGCCACAAGGCATGGCAGTCTCTCTATCCCACCTTTCCTTCCCTGTGTAGCTCTGTCTTTACAGCTTAGTCCATTGTTTTGTTCCAGGTGCCTAATACAGACCCTGAGTTGCACCACAGGCACATAGAGCGTACCCGTCGGGAAGCCCAGATWGCAGCACTTCAATACGAGGAGGAGAGGATGAGAACAAAACAGATCCAAAGAGAAGCTGTCCTTGACTTTGTTAAAGTACCTCCTTTTAATACCCATTTGATACTAAACTTTTTTTTTTCTGGTCCCTCAATGAGTATTAATTAATAAGAACACTGACTTGGGCCTGGATGATATTTTTATAAAGCATATGGAGAAACAGCACTTCCATTCACAGTTGGTGCTATAACTTGACATGGACCAAACTAAAATTAGGGAGGAAGATGGAATAGATTTACCCAAAATATGATTTTTGTAAAGAATTCTGTTTCTACATAGTGGACCTCTCATTCTCCTAGTTTTTCATCTTTGTAAATGTGGACAAGGTATAAGGAAAGAGAATTCTTTATTTGGGACAGCTCAAAGAATTTTGAACAGAAATTTGGCAGAGAAGGCAGTCATACAGGAAGATAATGCTCCTTGACCTTAACACCTATTTCCATATTTTATGATGCAGAAGTAAGTTATCTGCAGATCAAGGAACAGTGCAGATTTATGACATGTCAGCTGCTCTGTGGGCACTACCTCTCTTTGTCTTTCATTGCAGCCAGTGCGAAGTAATCTACTCTTCTTTTGTAATTTCCTGTAATCCATAATATAGTTTACCACGCGAGCTTGTTTATATGCCAGTTGACTTAGATTTATGTCTTGCTGTTTACTGCTCTGGTGACCTACCAAATCTTGCCATCACAAATTCAAGAAATGTTACAGTTAATACATTAGGATTGGAATGGTCTGCAGAGAAGAAAAGAATACTATATTGCGTCTGTGTAATGTGTGATATTATTTTAGGAAAAGGTTTTTAACTGTCTGAAACTAGGCTTTTCATTAATACCAGCTCATCTCAGACCCCTGGCAATGCTTTTTGCTATCTTTATTATAGTTTCAGCTCTGCCTTTCAGTTGAAGGCTTTTAGGCATTTAAGATGCATTTTGTTCATTTGTTTTTTTGTTTTTTCTTCTATTGCCTTTGTTATTCATGAGCACTTTATTCTCAGCAACGATATTCCTCCCTTGGGTTATATTTGGGGTTTATCATGTACCTTTAATGTGCAACAACAATGTTGGAGGGGGGTGAAGAGTTGCCTTTCTAGGGCGTAAAAGCCCTCTTTTTTTTTTTTTTTTTTGACTAATATCTGTGAAGTTTCAGCTCAAAGAAACTTGAAATTTCCCTACTGCCTGTTTTATTTAAAARCTTAGACTTCCTATTTAAAAGACTTCTAAGTGGTGCTGTTTTGTTCTGAGCTTATGCTTCTCTGCCACGTCCTTTAAAATCGGTGTTTCATTATTCCTTTTCTCTATAGCAAAAAGCATCCTTAAGTCCTCAGAAGCAAAGTCCTCTGGATAATGAGGTAAGACTCCTGTAAGAATTTTGCTATGGCTGGCAGCATATAGATTCTCAGAGCTCTGTCAGAAATATTTTCCTGATTATGAAGAACTTTTCAGTCCTGGGCTATAGCACAGATTTTTTTTTCCACACTTAATAAGCATTGGGATTTTTGTTTATGGGATCAGTTTAATGTATTATTTCCTTGTATTCATGTAGATTGTGTGCCTGAGAATGTTTTGTTTTTGTTGTGTTGTTCTTGTTTTCTGTGTTCTGTATGGAAAATACATTCCATGTTCTATTTTAAGATACTCCTTGGAAGCAGTAGTTAAATTTCTACAGGAGTATCAGATGAGCTTTTTTGTTGCAGTCATTTCTCCTTCAGTGATCAGTTTTCTCCCATTTTATTATGTTTAGATTACTAGTTATTCTAGAAAAATCAAGCATTAGAATTTTGAGGGTTATCAGCTACGGGGGAAAAAAGCTTTATTTTAGTGTAGTTTTTTAATGAAAGTAATAAGCAAACAGAGAGGAAGAAAGTCATAAAAGGCTCAGTCTTCTAAAATATGCAGACCTGAGCCAATAATATCTATTCACTTTCTGAATCACATTTTTGTACAGTAACACATTTTCCTCTACCTGCCATCCCCAGTTTCCTCCAGGGAAAGATAATTCAGTGTTAATCAGATGAATAACTTTAACATAGTACACTTAAATACTACTTTAGAAGCATTTTTCCAACTCATTCTTTTTTTGTTTGAAAATTACCCAAACTTGAAGTATTTGGATTTTTTTGCTGCTTTGCTTTCTTAATGTTCTTCTGTTCTGAACTTACTCTTCCAAAGGGTCTTTTGTTCTACCACAGTAAGAATTGTGAATACATGGTTGTCTGAATTTGCTTGAGACAACACAGAAAGCAGAATAATTAATTCCTGAAGTGATAAGAATACACTGTAATCCATGGGTCATGTGGCTATATATTCCTATGTTTTCTTACCTTTACTTACATACACTGTGTGGAACTGTAGAGAATCCGCCTGAAAATGCAGTTAACGGGTCATACATATTCCAGAATGTCTGTCTGTTCACATACTGTGTCGTTCTGTGTGTTTCTGACATTACTCCATCTTTCCCACCTCCCAGTGTCCCTTTCCATCCAGAAGGTCTCAGCATACTGATGATAGTGCCTTGTTAGTGGTAAGAATCCTGCACGTAATGACCTTTTTATGTGGCAGATTCTAGAGTATAAAARTAACGAGATGTTATGATTGTCTCAGATTAGACCAACTATTTTAGAGCTAATCTAAATAGCATAAAACATGGCCATCTTTGAAAAATGACTTAGCTGTGAACTTTGATGCCATGAATACTACCGTTGTAGTATAGCTTGTACTACCAGCGATTTGGTGGTAATGGAGCARTGTTTTCCCATATAACACTTAAAGCTTAGCTTTTGCTGAGAGCAGAAGGAAATTACTGGTAATGAAGAACAGCTAGAATTCAAAATACACCTCTCTCAGTTCCAGTTTGATTCCTCCTGTGTTCAGCTTGCATCCTAATTGATGAGCTCTTTGGTGTTAAGTAAAATATTCTTAATGCTTTGCATATAGCCTTCTACTTTAACTTGTTTACATACTGCACACAGTGATTAGAAGTACTCAGTATCTCAGTAATCATATCATAACAGATGTTACGTACTAATGCTACAAATCATGAAATATTCCTCATGTTTTTATTGTTTATCAGTGACAAAATCTAAAAATCTATTTTGGATACTAGAAAAAACTAAAATATTTATATATTCACTTCATGTTTTATGCTATTTCTTCCTTTATGGTATCTTAGCAATGTAGCATAATTGAAGAGTTTAATGCCATAATCCCTGCCTATTAAAAAAAAAAGAGAGAGAGAGAGAACAGATTTGCCTGCTGTTGCATGATTGCATGTCTGGGGTTTATTTTCTTAATTCATGTGCTTCTGTGATCTTCCTAAACTTTCATTAGACAGCGCACTCGGGTAGAATATTTCCCATCAGAATGTGTTGGTCAAGATATTTGCTGTCTCTCTGTTCAGATTTTTTTTTTGTTTTTCCTGCTATCACCTGACTAGCACTGTGTGAGAGAGAGAAGGAAAGCTTGTATAATATCAGAGAGTGATTCAGTTGTGATTATGCATGTGCCTCTTCAGTGAAATCACAATCAGTATATAAAAACATGCTTTCCTATTTATATAGTAAGAAACAGGAGAGAAAATAAGTGACTCGTGTTAAGTATTGCTATTCTGTTGTCAGTGAGCTCATCTTTGGAATGTATTTTAAAGATGCCTTTAAGCACCCTGTTTCTGTTTGATTATGTGATCCCATTGCTTTTGTAGTAAATTAATATATTGAACTTTACATTATACATACCTTGGTGTTTTCAGAAATTATTTTTCTGGGCTTCCAACACCATTGATTTCTTTTATGTCTTTATTCAAGATACATCCTTGCCTTTCACAGAAGTGATGAGGCTGAGAAGGAAAGATGAAATCAGATTAGAAAATGGTCATCTTTTTATTCATTTTTCTTCTGGTTCTTTATTCTTCTCAGTAGCACTTAACCCAGTGTGTCATATATTATTAGTTTTCTGAATTTTTGAAGTAAGATCTTGAGATTTATTTTGTAGTGGAAATATATATTGTGTCTAACGATGACATATGCCAGGACAGCTGCTTTTAGCAATTATTGTAACTGAAACAGTGAGCCCTTACTCGTTCATGATTTTGTAGCATTTTTTTTTTCCCATGAATATATTTCCTATAGCAAAAACTTGTTCAACAATGAGAAAATGTTCATTAATTCGCTAGGAGTTGAAATTACTTTTGTCTTACAAAATTTGTTGCATTCCATTTGACACTTTCTCTGTCCTTATAGAATTTGAAATTTAACTAGATCTTATTTTTRAGGATGATCTTTTCCTCCACTGAACTGTAGGGGTGGAATTTAATGTCGAAACTCTATTCAGTAATAAGAGTTTTCAGTACCTGTTTTCCATTTAGGTATAATTTCTCTGTGTCGGTCTTTCTCCCTCTGCCTAAGTACCATATGTGCTAGTATAAACCTTTCCTCACACAGATTTAATTATTTTCAGTGTTTGAACTTGCAGATAATTTAATTTAAAAAAGAAAATGTTGTATTCTGATAGGTTTTCCATTGATTGCTTTAGCTTTATGCTTCGTGGCTAGATGGTAGAAATGCAGAAATACAATCAAAGACCTTTTGTTCAGTGTTTCCGTCATTACATCAGAGCTCTATAAATGGAGCAGTTACTTTTCTTTTGCTCCAAGCAATGTTTCACCTTGGATGTAATGAAAAGATACAAAAAACAAGTTTAATAAGGTAATTAGGAGACAAGTGACTGTTTTATTTTTGCTGCTTCTCTTTTCTGGTTCTGTTACTAGTTTAATAGAAACTTCCTTGAAAGCAGAATATAAATTGGGAGCCATCTTTTTAAATGTTATGTCACCTTTCTTTTGGGCTTCTCCATAAATAATGATAAAAAGGCAACGTATAAAGGTAAAATGGTTATTCCCTTCCACTTGCAAAAACGCTTTGAAGCGTGTGTTCAAGCGCATGAAACAGCTAGGCGCACCTTCCGCAAACGTCAGTAATTCGGTTCAGGTGCACGTTTCTTATAAACGCCTGTGAACTGAAGCAACGTGGAGTTTGGTTGTAGCACTGAAGCGTGCCCTGCGATGGATTTCCTCGTGGTGGCTTGTAACAGCCAGGCTAATCAAAATGTTGCTGAAGGGATGTAATCCCTAGCCTCTCCGAGAAGATTTATTAGGTAACCTGAAGTTTTGTGTTAGTCATATCCTGCTTGCCGTTCTCGTAAGAGCAGCCCCGTCAGTTGTCATTAGGATTACTTGTTGAGAAAACACCAAGGCTTCAGACTCTGCTAACGATTCCAGCCTTGAGTTGCTTCTGTAACTCATTTGTCCCCGAATATCTTTTTGTTTTCTCTCATGCTGTCCCTTACAAGGTGACTGCTGTGGAAGAAACCCCCACAGGTGCCATCCTTGCCTTTCTCTCAGGCTGCTTCTCCGTTTCCCGCTGCCGTGAGGCCCGCCAAAGACCTGATAAACGTTAGGCAGCTGGTGTGGCCTCTCGAGCGCCGCCCGCGTGTCCCTGTTACCGCGGGCTCCCCCCGCGCTGGGGCCCGAGACTGTCATGGCAGCGTTCAGCACGTGCGGTCGCTGTCATGTTTAAAGCAGGCTTTTAGGCACCGCCGTACTACAAACAATAATGATACGAGTAAAGTAAGCAGGATTTGAATTATACTGGCTTACACCCTGGAGTTTTCTCTGGGGTGGTTGGCATCCATTTCTGTAGTCAAACCAAATTCACTTAAAATATCCTTATTTACTTAATGCAAATTCCTGGTTGGGCCCTCTTTTGGCAAACCCCATCTCTACGATTATTTTCTGGCGAGGGGAGATTTCTCTGACTTCAGTGCTAGACCCCAAGACGGGGTGCAGCATGTGCACTAGCGTGTGGCGGGTCTGCATTGCAGCACCCTGGCTCCTTTTGTATTGCAGCAACTTTTCATACAGTTGTTCTTTACCTCTCTTCTTCCTCTCTTCCCTCCTTTTCTTTGCTTGCTGTCCCTGACAGAATGGCTTTGAGCCTCTCTTTGTGTTTGAGATTGACAATAACACCAATACCATTAAAAGGCGGCCAGGGACTCGCAAACAGGTGAAAAGCATGTCGCGTGTTGCTGTTGTGGTTGTCGTGCCCTGTGCTGTGCTGTGCTGTGCTGTGCTCCCCTTCCCTCGGCCCGCTGGGCCGGCGCTGGATTGCGGCTCCTCCTTTCCGTTAGTCTTGTTGTCAAGGTTGTCTTGTTTTTTTATGCAGAAATAAACAGTTCAGTTAACAGAAACCCGGGGTCTGTAACGTTTCGGTTTGTTTGCTTTTCCAAGTGGCAGTGAAGGTTTTATTTGCTTGAGTCAAGTGATATTTTTGAAATTCTTATCTCTTTCTTAAAAAAAAAAAAAAAAAAAGAAAAAGAAAAGAAAGAAAGAAAAGAAAAAAGAAAATCCCACTACACTGCTGCAGAGAAGAGGTTGCCTTGAGGATCAGCTACCAAGTCTGCATGGTTCCTAGAGATGTTTGTGTTTAGGGCTTGCCCAGTGTGTACCCTCTCTTTCTAGGCCTTTCTGGCTGCACTTTTCTGAAGAGGCAGAATAGCTGCAAATCTTTTAAAACACTAACAGCCAAAGCATGTAGCTCGCACCTATAGATTTCCTAGGTGTCATTTAGTGTGGTTTTTTGTATGTTGAAGTGCTGCTCTGCTGTTTCAGTGCTGTTTCAGAAAGTCTTGTTTCATTCCTCAGTCATTCAGTCCTCAAATGTTTTTTGTGTGTATTTTTGATAACCAGAGGGATAAAAAGTAGGTCGTGCTAATTAAAATTCAGAAGGCAACATTTGCATTATTACTTCAAGTGCCTCAGATATTTAGTACCCCAAGTATCCTGCTTTGGGCTTTCCTGTGATTTCATTTTTGTGGGAACAACTGTTATGTGTTTAGACAAGAGACTTTCATAATTGACATTATTTCCCACAGTCTGACACAACCTTGCCCAGTAGCAGCAGCGCTGGCTGAGGAATTCACAGAGAGAATGAATTTGGCCCTTCAGATGCACCTGTCAGTGACAGAGACGTATTGGCAGGCTGGAGCTCCTGTTCTGGACACATGAAAAGTAGTTTTTTGTTTGGTGTTGATTTTAATTGAAATTTGGCAGCACTTTGACAGCACTGTAAATCTTCGCGCTGACATCTTCTCCCAGAGCTAGACTCCAGAATCGCCTGTCTTTTGTTTGCTTGTGCTTCACAAAGGTCAGCGTTAGGTGGTTGGGGCAGACACAGGATGTTGGTGTATTCTTAAGCCTGTCAGATGTGGCTATCTGCATTCACAAAATTAAGAAGAAAACAACCTGCTAAAACTGCACAATGTGATTGAAACATAATTTGTTTGAAATGTGCTAAAAAGAAGGCTATTTATTTTGAATAGTGGCTCCAAATGAACTGTTGTAGGATAAGCTTTCCTTTTGGGGCCAGAGTCTGCTGGCATAGGCGCTGTATTAATAATGAAGCTCAAACCTCGTTTATTGTTCTTAATTCTGCTTCTGATGTCGCTGTGGTGTGTGTAGAAGAGACATGCCACCTCCCAGGCTTATTAGCCAGAAAATTTGGGAGGATAGGAAGGCTTTAACTGTAGTTCAGCAAGTAAATATCTGTTGTTCTTTGCCCATTGAGTGTTTCAGAGACTGTGACCACCTCTTCCTTTCTAATTTCTTTAYTGTGTTCCTCCTCTGCATGTGACCTGTCAACTGTTTGCTAACACTACTGCTGCCTTCTCTTTCTTTCTGTGTTCAGTCAYTCTCAGGGTTGAGTCAAGAAGGCTGTGCTACTACCCTGCCTAATGCCTCTACCTTCAGACCTGTCAAGGTATCTCTTGCTATTATCATTCACCAGTAAAGCCAACAAAAACTCTTGGATCCACACATCTGTTTTAACAGGTGTTAGTCTTTCAGCTTCTAATCAAAAGTTCAGGTAGGGTATGAACCTGATCTACCTAATTAAATTATAGTAGATGTTACCTCACTTTAGCTTTAGGCTGTGTCTACAGGAGGCCTAAATCAAAACAACATGTTAACCAGTCTCTGTTTGGAGGGATTCTTAGTCATCTTTGATGTTGCGTTTTATTTACAAAATTGTTTTCTCTTGATCAAGTTAAGTTAATTGGAAGTACTTTTGTTGTATTCTTTACCAGCTTACTTTTACTGCTGAATACAGCTATCCTGTATTTCTTTCTCCTTTGTGGAAACTGCTATAATAAATGCATTCATCACAAGAAATCATAAGTCTATGCAAGCACTGTAATAAAAGCACAGTATATTTCATTAGGGAGAGTGAAGTTCAGTAAACAGCAGTTTCGCATTAGCAGAGATGTGGAAGAGGTTGTATATTCTTACCAGTGGTGCTATTACACAAGTTCTTTGTATACTTAATTATCTGTTTTTCAGTGTCTGCTTAGCAAAGAATACTTTGAAAGTTTTTGGTTGGAAGGAAGAGTAAACAAACATCTGTCACTGCACTGTCAATGTCATTTCATAATTCTTTTTCCTGAAAGAATAATTATGCAACTTCTGCAAAAGAAATAACTTTGTAACTTTCTGAAGAGATGAGACTTGGAGAACAACATGTTGTTTTCTCCACATTTGTGTTTTTCTCTGAAACATATTTAAATGGATAGAGCCTTTTTAAAAGCAAAGCAAACAAGAAGTTAGTCACAGCTTTTTCAAATTAGGATCATTTATACTCTTGCTTTTTTGTCCACAGAGTGATGACAGATCGACCATCTCTCCCAGCTCACCTACCACTCAGACAGGTAACAGGGAAAAGAAGTCATATCTGAAAAATAAGATTAAAATGCCTGCTTGCACACTGGTACTATTGGAACAGGGAGCATAGATTCCCACCTCTGTATGTGGCACTGCTGTGTTTGAGAATCTATCCAGTTATTTTGATCTGTTTCTAAACACATGAGTATACAACAACAGGGATGAAGCGTGTCGTCAAGGAGAGAGTAAGGTTTGGCTGTTTCAGACCTTCATGTAGGCTGTGTCCTGTATATGTGTTCAGCACCAGTTAGAAYAGTTGCTGGAAGTGGTATGTGGAATGTGCTTTGCATGCAAGTGTCCTTGGAAGTGCATTTTTCTGCTCTGTGCTTTTATCATGCATGGCTGAATTTATTTTGCCATTATTATATTAAAATTTTGTTTTGTTCTTTTTAATTACCACATTGCTGAACCCATTTCCTATTAAACTCTAACCATTTCCTTCTTCATTTCCTTTCCTTTCCTGTGCCTTTCCACATTTGTTTAGTCCACCTTTCCCTTCCACATCCTGGCCCTGCAGCCCCACCTTCCTATAGAAACCCTTCCCAGCGACCTGAGAGTTTCCTTTTCCGAACAGCTGTCAGGGATGAAGCAAAAAAAGGTAGGTTATTAGTTTAGAAACAATCTGGTTTTGTTACAATATGTTAACAACTGCATTACCTAAGTTTTGCGCTGTTCTGTTACTTAAGATCATTATCATCAAACTAGTTTTAGAGTTTAATTTGTGGATAGCTGGCTTTAAATTGAAAATAAATACTTTCTGAATAAGCAATTATTTAGAGTTGTCAAATACTCTTGTCATATTTATGTAAATATAGAAATATTTTCTTTGGGTTTGTGCTTAGACATAGAAGGATATCAAGGAAGTACCACACAAGCTTCCAAAAAGTTACAATGGCAGCTTGATATGTTTACTTGTACAGTAGCACATAACAAAATTACAATTTTTATAGGAAGACTGAACTTTTTTAACATATTTCATCTTTAAAACAATTGTCCTCTTTTTCTGAATGGTTATTAGCCAATGGAAAGAACAGACTCTAAGCAAAAAGGAGGATTTGTTACAGAAACACCTCATTTAGATTAACAGGTCGTTAGCTTGGTAGATTAATAAACCAATGAAAGAAACAGATTTGTGAAAAGGAATGTGCTGTACCCACTCTGGCATGTTGCGTGTGCGTATGTTGTACAGCAACAAACGACAGTCAGCCAAACCAAGCTTAGTGATTCTGTTTCCTTTGTGTTAACCATTTTTTCAGTTGTGGCTTCATCTTCCACCTGTGCCTTGTCTCCTGCTAATGGTTCTGCAGAACTCAGAGCAAGACAGTACTCCAAGCAACGTGAGGAAGAGCTGGAGCTAATAGAGCAACTACGTAAGGTACATGCTGACAGGAAGCAGTATGTGCACATCTTAGTAAATGCATTGCATGTATCATGCTAAAGCTGTTCTTGTGTTTCAGACTTCCTTCAGTGAACCAATACACTGAACAGCTGGCCAAAATTAAATGGCAGTGTACAGTCTGAGTGTTACTTTCAGTGGGATGAAGTGGTATTCACTTTGTTTTTTCACGGTAGATAGTCAGTCAGCTTTCAAATTCTGTAGAATATACTGTACTGACTCTTGCTCCTGACTGCTCAGTGATTCTTCACTTTTAAAATAAACCCTTGATGCTTGTAAGGAACTCCCTGGAAAGCCTCCTCACTATCTTCCTTCTAATCTCTTAAAGAAAATCTCCATTGCTGTAAAGCCCACAGAAGAGCAGGTGGAGTGCTGAGACTGCTGCCAGTCATACTTAATGCATTAACTTTATTATGTGCTCTGGATCCATCTATTGATTCTTGCTCTACCCTTAGTTGAGTGCAGAATATCTGAGATACAGATGTACCTTATGCTTGTGCTTTTGGCTATTCAGGTCACTAGGATCCTAGCTGGTGGCCAGGTACAATGGCAGTACAAATTAATATTGAAAATGCCACATGGTGTTAAGGTACTGCTCTGCCTTGCTCCAGGCTTATTTTTAGAGAACATGAAGGGATTCCTGCAGTGCTATAACTAATTGTTTGAGCTTTCCCAAAAAATAAGAGTAACTACTTGTTAAAGCTGATTTTAAAAGCCATCAGCATCCCAGATGGGCAGAGAGGGATCCTTCTCTCTATAAATTTTAAAAAAGAGCAATCTAGCAAGTTCCCTTTAGCAAAACAAACAACAAACTTAGTGCTGTTTGAGCCTTTCTTGCGTTATCCCAGAATGCTTTTTATATGTTCAGTCTCCTGCTCTGCTTCCTAGGTAAGCTTAATTCTTTTCTTTATACTTAACAATTTTTGGACAGAGACTGCAATTCATATTGAGTTTGAAATAGGATAAAAACCGTTATTTAATTTGTATTCAATATTCCCATAGTACTGGACATTCAATACCTCATTCTTTTGTACTATTTATACCTGGTAGTTCCCCCCCCCCTTTTTTTTTCTTTAAAGGGAAAATGTTGTCTTGGCTTTTGATAACTGTATTCTCCTCCAACCCACAAAAACAATTATTTTCACTTTCCTTAGTAGAATCATTTTCTGAGAACCTGAAGGATGTGGAATACTTTTCTCAGACCCTGATTTCCATTATGTTTGTACAATGGTTGAATTAGTCCCATGCTGTGCAATAAAAGCTCTGTTTATGAGTTCAGCTGCTCCCAAATTGTGGTCAGCTCTCAGCCTTAGTGATGCACAGAGCCTTTCTTGGTGATATGTAGAAATAAAGTTGTTCAGAAATATATCATGAAGATTGAGGAAGAGTTGAGCGTGCAAGTGATTCTGCCTCTTACAGAGTGTTTGGCAGAATGAAGCAGTTGGAGGAAAACAGCTTATAATTTCTGTGTGTATGTGTTCATTTTTATGCAGAATATTGAATCACGGTTGAAGGTATCATTGCCCAGTGATCTTGGAGCAGCTCTCACTGATGGTGTTGTTCTCTGCCATTTAGCTAATCACGTGCGTCCTCGATCCGTTCCCAGCATTCACGTCCCCTCCCCTGCTGTTGTAAGTATGTAACATTGACAGTATTTTATAGCTGTCCGAAATGACATCCAGCAATGTTCTGTAATCAGGCAAGTGTTCCATTCAGCATCTTCCTCCGTTCATGAGCAGACCGTCTCCTATAGAAATAACTGCCTGGTCTGTCTAAGCAAAAGGTGCGGCTTCATTTAAAAATACATTTTTGGATATATTTCAATTAAATAAAGTTACTTCTAACACAGATTTTAAGATGATGTTAACATTTTCAAGTACTGTCTATGTTAACCTGAAAACTAGTGAAATAAGAGCCTGCTCAACACACAGACTGCAAAGGATATTTCAGAAGATCAAGAGGTCTGAGAAGTTCAGGACAGCAGATAGTAAGGATGAACAGTGTTCTTCACAGACAATTAGGAGCCTGTTGCAGAAGATAACAAGAACAGGCACAGAATCCAAATAGATTCTTGTGTCCATTTCACAGCAGTATAAATTCCTCTGCTTAGAATTTTTATCAGAGCATACTTGAGCTCTGTACTTGGAGAATTCATAGAACAAAACAAATCCAGTCATACCTGTGTGATAACAGGAAAAATAGCTTGCTTGGTATCTGAGGATAGGAATCTTGCTATCTGAGCAAGGAAGTGCACCAAGAAGTTTGAAAATTTGGGAAGTTATTGCCTCTTACTCTGCCTATCTGCAGTTTTGGGGGAAGTAATGGAGATGATGTATTTCTAGGTGCATTACTGTGTATCATGTAAGGAAAGCACCGACTTGGAGAAAGATTGAGAACCATGAAGTAGAGAGAGAATATTTACCTAATCTATCAACAAGCTAAATTCTTTCTGGTTTTGGCAGCCAAGAAGTTCAGTGAAAATATTTAGGGTTAGCTACTCAAAAGCAGTACAGAGAGACAAATTGCTCACTACACTCATTCACATTATCTTAAAATTGTGTGAATAAGGAGAGGGAAGAAAACAATGACTGCTCCTGGGGGAAGAAGTTAAAACATGCACGTTTCCTTTTCTGTATTTTGGCCTCAGTCCTTGTGTCAGTGGAATTTCAACTGGTACTTACAAGACTGCATACTATATTGTAGTTCCTTTCCCTTGGGCTTATGTGAAGAGGCAGATGTCCTCATTGTTTTGAGAACTATTTAACTGGACTTGCAAGTTACATTTTAGGCATAATGTGTAATCTTCAAGGAAAAAAGATGTACAGCCACTATTCAGCAGATTCCTGTTATAAAGAATATCTTTTCAATGGCCTAGTTTTATGTACTGTTGGAAAAATCTGTGTTATGAGTTAAAACATGGCTTTGTCATAAATCTCTAGGAAAAGGYTGTCTGTAGCTACACAGCTACAGGAGCAGAAGAGGCATCATGTCGTGCCTTAATTCACAATGTGATCTTTGTATTCCCTTCATCCTTTGGGAGAAAGAAGTCAGCACTAGCCTTTAACCTGCTTTCTTAGTGGGGTAATGTGGCAGACTGAGGGAACACAGCAGAAGCTCTAGCAGTCTGCTTTTCCTCGCTTACTGTTAAGTATTGAACCCACAGAGGCTGCTGCCTGCTGCTATATGGACTGCAGGTAGCTCGTATAAAGGTGCCTAATAAGAAAAGAATAGGCTTCAGGAGTAGAAACAAGACAGAGCCTGTGCAGCAGCATGTCTGTGTAGAGGTGTAAAAGTTAACTATGTGAGGGAAAAAAAAATCTTGAAAAAATGCCAGTGAACCCAATTTAACAACCACATCAAACACATCTGCAAGAGGCTTACAAGCAGCAGGTTTCAATCCCAGTTTTTTTACATTGTTTTCTGGTTTCATCTAGCCTCTTTTAATCTCTTTGCTGTTTGAAATATTTATAAAATGTAGCAATCTAGGACAGACTCCAGATTACTTTGTATCAATAAATCGCTCTGAAATCCCAATAMTAGAGCTATGTACGTGCGTTTCATTCAAAATATACTTTTAAAATTAGCATATTGCAGCTACTAAAAGTATTACTGTTCTAGGTAATACCTTGTATGTAAATTTTGCATGGATTGAGACTGTCTTCATTAAAACATTTAGCTTAGTCTTTTTTAAATTAGCTTTGAAATTTGGATTTGCTTTTCTAAAGAAAAACAAAGTGCAATGGAGCCTGATTTGAATTAGACAAGCTTATGTCAGTACGGTATGTTTTCAACCAGCAGATTTATTGAGTTTTATTTACATAAAAAGTAAAAATATTTGAATATCATGCTAATTAAGAACACTTTCTGTTGTCCTCCTTTAATTCTTTGCAGCCTAAACTTACAATGGCAAAGTGCAGACGAAATGTGGAGAATTTCTTGGAAGCTTGCAGAAGAATTGGAGTGCCTCAGGTACGTACTTCTGCTATTCTGATATTGTTTCAGGTGCAGTTCTGTATGATGCTTCAAAATGGAATCTTTTTGAGAGATATGGTGAAAAACAAATATTATCTGTTTAGAAGTTTTAGGTATAAGGTACATTAGGTATAAGGTATAGGTCAGATTTGGTTTGCATTCTCTTGTAGAGCAAAATGAAGTCAGATGCATTTGACTTGTCGCAGGTCTGATTCATTTACTGCTCTCCCAGTTATTCATGATACTGCATGCAGTTTGAATCTGTTGTGTAGAATTGCAGTGTACTTCTACAAATACAGTTAAATTTTCTAGAGACTAAACATTTAGTAGCTTAGAAGTAGAGTAAAATTTGGATAATGTTTTGCATGTTTACTTTAATCCCAAAGCTTTTGATGTGCCTTCAGAATAATCCTATGTGAACGTTTTTACTGCCCTACCAAGAAGCCATGTTATTACTTTCTTTTCTCTGATGGTAGCTATCTTTGCATAGATCCTAATTCTTTGCATTATGTACAAGTGGTAGCATTCCAATATCTTCTGGTATTCCTCTTCCCCTTCTGAAACTGGAAGAGCTGTGAAGTGGAAACACATGAAATAACGTGATGGAGTCCCAACTACCCTGTTTTAAGTTGTCCTGTCYTTTTCCCTTTGCTTTATTTAGCAGCTATCTCAGTGCAAGTAGTTTTGATACATGTCATGTTTTGCTTTATTTTTTTGTCTAGTACATTAATTCGATTGGTTTCTTAAACTGCTGAGTGTTACTGTTTCTGTTGTAGGCCCTGTTTTCTTTCTTTCCCTTTGTGAAAGAGAAAAGTAGACCCAGTGACTCATTTCCCAACAATTTCTAAAAGCTATGCTCTCTAGTCACCGGCACATTTTTTTCCGAGTTTGTCCCTGATAGCTTCACTTGCAGGCAGGATTTGAGCCGTTGAAAGTTTAGGGTAGTGTATTTATTGCGCAGCCGAGCCTTTTTACATGACACAGTGGTGCATGACATTGGAACGTGGTAGGGGGCATGAGTGATAATTAGTGTTTAGAGGTGCTACACTCTCTTGGTCCCCTAAGTTACTTCACACCTTTACTTCTGGCAGGGCTGCATAACAAATTCTTCTGAGGTAAGGTTATTCAGTTCCATCCCAGCTTACCTGTTCATAGCTCCCTTAGATATGTAGATATAATTGTTTATGGCATTGCAGAGCAAAGCAGATCACTGAAATGACCAACATTTAAAAATAAAAAACAAAGCAAAAAATCCCCTTTAGACTCATTGTGCTATGTCTGCCTTGGTTTCATAAAAACTCACCTCTTTCCTATGATCCTCTTTTTTTTTTTTTTTCCATTTCTCCTGCTTTAACCTGCAAAAGTTGAAGGAGAATGTCTCTGGGGAAAGCTACTGAAACCCCGACATGAACTCTAAGTTTACTCTCGCATATCTACGTTACATATTAAGATGAGAAGGCAAGATATCTATATGAAAGAAAGGCATGGCAGCCTAATACATTTTTGTTGAAAAGATGCCTGCAGGTATCTCCTTTCATTTAAATTCTAGTTACAAATTTTAAGGGGTTTTTCAAAGTATGGATCTATGTAGAAATACTTRCCTTCTAAGAAAACAGGCTATTACAAGAAGCTACTTTTAGAAGATGCTGATGATAGGCCGAGCTATGCTCATATTCCAGTACCACAATAGAGCAGCTATTTCTATTGGACTTTGCCAGTAGATCCCTTGCATCAAAAGAAATCGATAATTAACAGTACAGTATATGTGCATCTAGATTTTGTTGTTCTACAAGTTATACACATGACAGGCAACACACTGAACACTGAATACTTGCATTAAGATAGTTCCTTAGAGTGAGTCTTGCATATTCCGTTGTGAGAATTAACACTGTGATATACTCCTTGAATGTGAAGGGTATAGCTGAGATGTCTGATAACTGCTTTGTGAATGTTAGTATGGCTAATTGACTTTTTTTTTTTTTTTTCTGTCTGTTTTCCCTTCCTGCTCACACACTTTGGACAGGACAATCTTTGTTCCCCTTCTGACATTCTTCAGCTAAACCTCCGCGTTAAAAGAACAGTTGAGACTCTTCTTTCCCTGGGGACAGATTCAGAAGAATCCACTCTTGTCTCCCTTTCCATTCAGCTTTGGGGCTTTGTGGTGTTTTACTGTACTCTAATGCTAACACTCTGTATGTTCTATCGCTGGGTCTTTTTCCTCTAGCTGAAAGATAGTGTTGCTTCTTCCTCCCTCCGTCATCCAATGCTTGGTAAAGGATTTGGGGTTTTGTCAAGACTGTATGAAGTGCTTTCTTTTCCACTTAAGGGACAGAGGTGACAGGTACAACATGTGAACATGTTGGTACATCTGTGTGCCTGTCTGTGGCATAATTCACATTTGTATTTGCTGTGTGATATTTAGCAGATAAAATGCTTACAAGGGGGGGAAGCCTTGTCCACACACAAGGGACTGAGTTTAGGACATGTGGGTGTGATGGGGGTATGTGCCTCCGTTTCCCCATCTGTGAGATGGAAATTGTACCCATTCTGATACATTGCTTAAAGATTAACTGGTGAAAAATATTAGAGAAGGATGCAAAACTTTTTTTTTCTTTTTTTTTGCCTCGGTGTTCTTGATTAGCTCGCCTACTCTTTAGGAGACAYGGTCTGATAAGTTTGTCTTCAGGGCTTTGCTGTTTCTTGTTTTGTTACTCTCAGAAGCAGGATAAAAAAAGCGAGTATTTGACTTCTCACATTTGTAGACTCTGGTATGTTAATTTTGAGTCAGGATTTTTAAAGTAGCTGTCTGAATCCTGAGCTACTTCAACTACATAACAGATCACACATGAAATTTTCAGAGAAATTTAGCTCTTCAGTCAGCTTTGGGGGGGGGGGGAATCCTATTGCGGAAGGAAAAATTTTAATATTTTATCAGATGCCACAGAATGTCATGGCGTTCTACTGTGGTCTTGATTAAAGACTTGATAAAAACTTAACAAAAACTTCCTGAGTTGCCACTTGATTGTGGATGTCCCAAACCATGCTTATTCCATATCCCTTCTTTTCCCCTGTCATTTTTGGAAACTTTTGCATCACGCAATTACAGAGATATAAGCCCTGGCTGCATATACATTCTTCACTATTTTGCAAAATTCAGAGAGTCTTCCATAAAGCTTCCAAGCTTTTCCCTCCCTGTTGTATCCTGGTGCTTTAATGTGTTTCTCAGGGACACCTCAGGGCACTCTTAGTGTCATGTGCAAAAGCCCATGTCTCCTCAGAGCGTAGACTGATTCAGGGAACTCTGGTCAGGGCTCAGTTAGAGGTAAGTGTTAAGTAATATGGCTGATCTGAGTGTGTTTTCAATAAATTTCTCTTACATCTGAAAATACAGTAAGCGGCTCATAAGCCCGATTTACGTGTTGTTGGCATCCCAGCATTAACCTGGCAGCAACTCTGAAGCACAGTTTGAGACACAGAGGAGCTTAGTTGCGAATGCTGTCACGACCAGTAAAAAGGTTCGTTATATTCACATACAGATCTCACAAGCTCTTGTAACATAAAATGGATATTTAACAAAGGAGTAAGTAGAGGAGTTGAGTCCCTCTTTCTATATCTCACACTGTGACTGACACTACATGTCCTGTCCAAGCAAAATGCTTTTGAGGAGAAAGCAGRTCTTTGGCAGGATTGTGTTTGTTTTATTTTTAAATAAGCTATTTTTGCACTCTTTACTGATACGAGCTAAAATGAACTCAGTTCCTGTGTTTCTTAACCTCTTCTAATGAACACTGTGATAAAAGCTGCAAGGGTAAAGTTTTAACCTAACAGTGCCTTCCAGTTTTTAAATTTTAATTTGTCATGACTATCTCTGTGGTATGGAGTCATTCCAAAGCTTTTCCCCTTACCTTTTTACTACTTAAGTAAAAAGATAAGACCTATTTAGTCAAGTTTACAGGTATTTTCTCAAAAAGCACATTTTTTTTTCAAAATAACAGCTATAAAATTGGTGGGTRAAAAACACTTTCAGCTTGGTGCTCTGTCTGACTGTGAGGGTTTCAGTCTGAATTAATTTGATCTTTTTCCATTTTACATGAATAATCGGTAATAGTGGAAGGAGTGAAGAAATGCTGATTGCTCTAGGAATAACTAATTAAAAAAATTCTTTGTAGCTTTATAAGGAGGATAAATTTGGTTATTGACTAGAGATGCAGAGGACTGTTGGCACACACATCCTGTCTGGGGATGACTGTTGTAGAGCRAGAAGCCAAGGCCTCGTGCAGGCTTTGAAGTCATCGTAGACCAAAAATAGCACAATTCTTAATAAATAATTTGAAAACTCTGTATTTTGTGTATCTGTTATTCCTCAGAATGGTTTTTGAGGTAACTGTTAAACAGGTAATGTTTTGAAAGATGAGTAAGTTGTACTGAGTCTTAAATATTACAGGAAGGCTATTTGTCTTTAAATATACTGTCAATTTCTTGTTATCTTTAGCATGAGAAACAACATTTTCTACATTTATTATCAAGGTTATTTCAGCCATACACAGAAGCAAGTCTGTTTCTTTTCTTTTTTTTTCTTTTTTTTTTCTCCAATTCTTCCATAAAGCAACTTGTGCTCTTTAATGTTTCTTCCTTTCCCAGGAACTTTTGTAGTGGTAGAAATCAGATCATACATATGGGCTGAAGGACTTCAGATGGACAGTGTATCTTGCAATGAGAATTTCTCTTCAGTATAATGTTTCCTTTTAGACTTTTTGCACAGTGTTTCTGTCACACGTACTACTATTTCATTCTCTGCTTTAAAAGCAAGTCTCTGTCGTTTTCAATAACAAGATTTGCTGCATGAGGACTCCCTCATAAGCTAGTTGTGTTTTGGGAGAGAAACCATGGTTCCTTTCCTACTGTTGGCATCACAGCTGGTTCATCATGCTGAATCAACACTTTCCCTTTCCTAAGTTGGTCTAATTTTGGTTTCATGGACTGCTACCATTTCAATAGAGGACAATATGTTATTTCCCACTTCTCCCAAAATCCTTTTTAAATTTCTCCTTATTTATACTGATTTTCTGTGTGATGGCTGATTATTGTAAACACAATGATTATCCTAAAGCTTCCTCTTTCGATAGTCACATTTATAGTTCTTTATTCTCAAGCAGAATTTCATTTCATACTTGTGTGTGTGTGTGTGTGTGTTAGATGTCCGTAACATTTCATATTTCAGTTTCTTTTTGCTTAATTTTTTTTTTTCTTTTCAGTTGAGTGTTTTTCATCCATTTTGTTTTTTTGTCTTTGTTTTGTTCCCCATTCAGGAGCAATTATGTTTGCCTCTACATATTTTAGAAGAGAAGGGTTTGACACAGGTAGCTGTGACTGTCCAGGCACTCCTGGAGTTGGCGCCCCCAAAGCAGCAGCAACTTCACCACTTGTCTGCTGTGTAGAGACCTCCGGGACCTTTTGGGTTACCTTGGCTAAGCAGAAGGACGTGAAGACTTTGCTGCCCATGCAGTGCATCCAAACATACAGAGCTCTGTTCTAAGGAAATGAGTTTCCGTGATTCCTGACAGGAATGTTTGCTTCATTTCTCCACTTTTTTTGGAGATCACAACAGTTTCCAATAACAGATTTTTATCAATATTTTTGCCCCTTATAAAACAGAATTTATTGTGAGGAGGGCAGGGAGTTCTTCTGGGTAGTTGTTGGAGCCAGCTTGACCTTGTAGATTGAAGACATTGGTGTACAGTTTGGAAAGCGAGATGATTCCTAAGAGGATTCATTTGCTAGAAGGATGTTGCAACAGGCACATGGGGAATGAGAATTTTTCCTTCCCCACCAGGTTCAAAGAAAGGGAGTTTCTTTGCCTCTAAAAAACACCAGCTTTTTCCATTGTATTTAAAGGATTACAGGTTAAGATTGTGTTGCAGAGGGTTTCATCACAGGGCAAGCCCCGTGCAGCTGTAACCCGTGTTGGCATGTGATCAGGATTTAAACTCTGAAGCAAAATAATGAGTTCTCCCCCCACCACCATCACTAAAGGAAAAAAGTATTGCGTGGTATCTCCACAAGAAACACACATCTTAGTAAAAGATACTAAACCAGAACAGTTCGATTTGTATTAAACGCATTAGCATTCTTGCTAGGTTTACTTTTGTTTGAGTTTTAATATGTCTTTGGAAAATTTTCCAACATCAGTGGAGGAAATCTCCTTCTACCTCCTCTCCCTCCCCCTTCCGATCACATAAAGATGCATTTAGTTACTGAACGGTTTTGTCAAAGGATGACTAAAGTTCATCAAGAATCATGTTCTTATTTTCACTGCAGTGCAAAGAATTGCAGCCTGCCGTGCTAATCATTAGAAACCTGTTATTAAAGAAAATTTTCAGCAGGGGTTGGAGCATCCTATATGGTCATGCCAACACTGGTGAATGTCCATTGAAAAAATAATGATTTTTAAGAGCATAATTACTGCAGTTCCATAGGTGAGCTGCATATTATCAATGCAGCAGTCTGTTGCAAAAAGCAGCTTTTATTTGTAGGTTTGATCAGGCTTTGAAAAAGCCTTTTTTCATTGGTGTTCAAGTAGAGAGATGCACTCAGTTTACAGACCTACCATTACTTCACCCTTCATTCCTTATGCAAAAATGGAAATTGAAAATGCAGGAGTGGGAGAGACATCAGCCAAGTTTTGCATTTTACTTTAAAGTCAACCTAAAAAAAAAAAAAAAAAAAAAAAAAAAAAAAAAAAACTATAGTTTTCTGTGCTTTGCTCTCACTGAATAGGCCAGACTTATTACCAGATCAGTAACAATATTTTTTTTCCTTTGTCTTCAAAGAACTTGCAAAATCCAGTTTTCCATCCATGCAATTATTTTGTTAGATTCTGGTCTGTTTGAAGTATCCCAGAATGTTGCACTACAAATACCATGTAGTGTGCAGGATCTGAGCCCAATTTCAGGCACTGGAGATATTTCATCATGGGATATATTTGGACCAGAATATACCAAGAGGATTTCGTGGGGATGAAGAAAGGAGAAGAAATAGGAAAAAGCTAACTAAAAGTCACCTTTGCTGAAGTAAACGTGCTGTGGGAGCACTGACAAAGACTGGGCTTAGCTGGATTTTTTTTTTTCCCATTTGATTTGCCATTTTTGCAGTTTTGCTCCTGCTCTGTTTTGCTTCATGTAATTCTGTGAAGGTCCGCTGTGGCGACTGTTGTATCCTGTATTTCATATAATGATTCCAGCTGCCTCTTATTGGCATTGGCTGATCGCATTGCAAGTCTAAAAGAACACATGAAGGTATTTAGAGCTGTGCATTTGAAAAAATAATTATCTTCGTACTGGGTAAGCGGGTTGCCATGAACTCTTCAAAACCTGTATACGCCAATAACCTGCAATACAGAGGAGAGCAGCTCCGTACAGACACACTTTCCTCCATACGTGTGTCCTGTATTTCACTGAATTTCACTTGCAAAGATTGCTGGTAGTGCTTGAGGGATTACATAAAAATGTAAGGAGGAAGCTTTCACTGAAGGCTCTGTTGTGGCTGGTTGAATGGAAGATTCTGCTGCTCCCAACTAACAGTACAGACTACGCGTTTCTGGTATGTTCGTGCATTATGTGAGAGAGGACACCAAATTTATCTTAGTTTTCAACATTAGGTCATTAGTATCATACATGGGCATGCTACTTAAGGAGCACACCCTTCTTAAACTACTTAAATACACCCGTTTTGAGAAAACGGTTCCCTTTGTCGATTTGTAAGGGGGTGGTGTTTGCTCTGGGCCAGCTTCCATCACCTATAGAAGGTGAAACTTAGCAGTATTAAGGTTGGTGGAAGCTTGACCTTTCGTTAGTACTCGGGGGGTTGCTGTTGTTTTGGGGGAGGGTTGGGTTTTTTTAAGGAATTAATGGGGTGAGGGTGGGGAGTTGAATCTGGACTTCAAGAAATGGTGTGTCTGGTTAAAACAGCTACTCTTGTGTACCATGAGCATGTACGCACAGCAGCTGAATTTTATATAAAAGAGCAATGCTTGCGTGAATGGGCAGGCATTTCTCCCAAATACCACTTAGGTTGTTCCAAGCAACCGTGCGCTCTGGCAGTTTCTGATGTATGGTGGTCATGTTACTTTCACTTCTATAATCTTGTATTTTCATGCCAGCAAACGCTAAATCTTGACCAGATGTTTAGGATAAAAAATCCAAGCTTGAAGTTTCATCATATGGTTTATTTAATGTGTTATACCAAAAACCACTTCAGTTTCCCTTTGCAATGAAATGGGTTGAGATTTGTTTGGTGTATTTATGTGCAATTTTTGTTGTATCCAGTGAAAAGACTATTTTAAAGAAAACATGTATAAAATGGTATTTTGTGTGCTAAAGCAARAAGCAATTGTCTTTCCTTTCTGAGGCATTTGTGTTGGAGGGTGTGGGAGGAACCTGTTGGAGTGTTCAGTGCTTGCTGGTATTTATATACCAACTCCGTTGTGTTATGATCCTTCYTCAAGTGACGCCAAGCACTGAACAGCGTCTGAGGCTCAGCAACGTTACAGACTCAAAATTGAGCAGCACCGGCACTTAGGGGTCCTTGATGGTATTGAAAAGATCGGGTCAAAACAACGGGGATTTGATTCTTCCCCCTTGTGAAGGGGGAAGCTTTTGCTAAGGCCTCTTCCTTGGTGGCCTGCTTAAAATCTGAAACAACTTTGTACAGCACTGAGAACGTCTCTGTTTTGTGCTCAGTAGTGACGTGACGGCAAGTGGTATTTTTAGCCTTTTATGCCTATAAATGGTTCTTTGAAAACTTTTTAGAAACAGAGGACTTTCAAGGTTAATTTGGATATCTAAAACAATCTTTTGTATAAATATTGCGGTGTTTTACAAAGCGGTCTAATTTTGTTATTTCTGAAAACAGTGTAAACGTGTAATTAAGAGTAAAGGATTTTAAAGCTTCATCCCATGCTGTATGTCTGTAAATACATTCCGTAATTTCTAAGTCTGTTAAGTATAAATAGCTTTGAAATTTGTATGCTTTATTTTAAATTGCCTGTATTCTGCCAGTAGTGTGAACTTCTACCACATTGATAATATAAAAGAAAACCAGGGGTAATTTGAAATAAAGTTTTAAAACTTACAGTAATTACAATATTTCTTCTTGCTGTTTTTTTTGTTGGATCAATGAACGTCACATGCTGTGTCAGGTGAAGAACCACCTTCTGAATTACCACACTTGACAGTTAATGGACCTGGCTTGTTTCTCTTGTTCTCATAGCTAATTGGGACTGAAAAAATTCTGACGGTTTTACATGCATTCTGCAGCCGCTTCAGACTTTCTCAGGGATGGTTTTTCCACCTTTCCCAGGTACTGAGTAGCAGTGATTTTTGTTCAGAATACTTCGTCCCTCTCTTCTCTCCCACAGTGTTCCCCCCGCAAAATGAGCAGTGCAACATCCCTTTCAGGCTTGGGCAATTTGCTGCTCCCAGCACTGGTATTCCTCGCAGTTGTTCAGTTTTGTTTGGGTTCAGTCTATAAAATTTGCATCCCTGTTTCATGCCCTGCAGCACTGTGACCCTGTGGTCAGTGGATGTGCTCAGCTCATTTTCTTGGCAACTGAATAGCTGAGAAACACAAACCTCTTCTGGCTTCTCTGCCCAAGCGAGGTAAGGCTCACGAGGCGAGCGGTGACTCCGAGAGCTGCCGCTGCAGCGGAGGAGGCCTGGAGGAACTGCACGGATGGCAGCGTAGACCTCCGTGGGTCCACGGAYGACAACGTGCTGCTGTTGGCTGGAGAGCCTCGGCTCCCCGAGGTCAGGTGGGGTTAGGAAGCCTTGTGTCCTGTTTTCCAGGTCAGTGTGAGCCAGTAGCCAAGACCACCTGGTTGGGACTCTGGAGATTGCGTTCCCTTCTCTCCCCTAACCTACTGGAATAATACGAACCCAGTTCAAAACGAAAAGAAAATTTCCCTTCCCCCTCATACACATGCAAACATGGAGCTTCCTGATTTTGGAAACAGACTTTGCTGTGCCCGTGGAATATATAGTTTTTTTTCCTCCTTGAGATACCAGTCACTGAAATGGAAATTTTGAATAACTGCATGACCAGCACAGTCTGTAACTTCCTGCTGGCACATCCAGGGCGCTGGATCTGCTGCAATGCTTTGGGAGGGTCAAAAATCCATAAAAACAACTGTTGTTATCCTGGCATCAGGAAGTGGGGCTTGAAGAGGAGCCCAGCCTAAGAGCAGCTCTTTAGATAAAGAGAATTTTTCAGAATTATGTTTTGTTCTTAGCTGCAAAGCAAGTGAAAACGCTTGTTTTTGATGCTGCCAGTACTGGTACTCCTTGCAGTTCTTGTATTTTGTTTGGCTTCAGTCTTCAAAATTTGCACCCCTTTCATGCCCTGCAGCATTTAAAACTGTGTTCCTGTTAGTTCAATTGTTTGTTCCTCTTTTCTTCCCATGCTTCAGATTTCAGCTTTTTGGTTTTATTAGTGATGTGTGTGTGCAGAGAATTTATGATATAAAATATGGAGATTTACTCCCTCCATTTTCTGGCTAAAGAGCTGTGTAAAGAGTTAATGATCAAACTTCGTTCCTTCCACCCAAACAGGTCACCTGCTAACATCCACCACGCATGGCAAATGTTAGTCATAAATGAAACGTATCAAAAACATCAGAGTGTGAATGAAAGGAAGAGTTAAAATTAGGAACATAACTCCAGTGGTTGCTGCGAGGCGCCTGGCGCAATAAGGAGCCATGGTGCAGACGTGTGATGTCAGCAGAGTCTTAACGGGGCTCCGGCAGGCAGCAGACCAGGATAATCCCCGTTGTTACCACAACGTGGGGATGATGGAAAACAAGTGAATGTGTTTTCTGCTTTGGTATCAGTGCTCTGAACGGGTGCACGTTCTGGTTTAAGCTAACCAGTAAGTTACAGTGGTAATGTACTTTTAACGCAAGTTTGTCTAATGTGTCTGAAATTTCAGCACTCGCTTGATGATTGACCCAGCTTGATAGTCCGGCACCAGCCCTTTCCCTTCAGACAGAGTTCTGAGCCAAACGCTTTCTGCTCGCGATTTCAGTCATTTTGCTTGAACTTAAGAACTTCTGGCACCGTTTAGCTTGGACGCGAGGACGTTTGGATGGGCCTCTGATAAAGCACACACTGATCAGAGGGAATGCAGCAGTTCGTATGGTTTAGCGGTCTCTCCTGCGTGGGAGTATCGGAAACCATCCGGCTCAGCCGCAGGGCTAATTTTGCTTCATGCACAAACCTGTATGTGGTTGACAGTAGTATCAGGAGAAAGAGGAGAAGGAGCTCCCCTCGTAGTAAAAAGAGGGGTGCAATGCTTCCCTCCCGCAGCTTCGCTCCCGGCCTGCTGGCTCATCTCACTGCACACAGATCTGGGCCAGGCTAGTGGGTATGGTGTCTGGCAGGAGGCTTCTCTGGGCCTTTTCTGTTGCTGCTAGCTGTGTTTGAAGGCATTCAGAACTAATTCTGTCTACATGCTGACACTTCACAGGACTGTGGGAATGGAAACCCGCAGGCTCTGGCTGCCCCTGTGTTTACACTGGGGATTGTCAGCAGTTTTCCCCTTGCTGATCTAAGACACCAGAGAAAGTGCTGCCTGGGCCTAGATTTGGGTGACTTGGCCGCTGTGCCTTGCTTGGAGCTGCCGCAGCCACAGAAAACATGAAACACTTTCACCATAGCTGATGCTCGGAGACAGGGACGGAGGGTCTCAGTGCCATGTGTCCAGTGCAGGTGAGTTACGGAGCTGTTAACAGGATTACACCCCACTAGCTGCAATGTTTCTGTAAAGAAGTTTGGGGGATACATGCTTTTACTGCTTAGATGCAGTTCCCCTTACTACTAGGGAAACGGTGTCTCTGCCATACAAAGACAGCTTCACAATCTTAAGAGTTACTCATGTTTCACCTTAACTGCATCTTCAAAATCTGAGTTCTTCAGAACAGCCCAAGCTCTTTATTTTGTTCTGTTGGACACACAGACAACAGAGCCCTGCCCAGCAGCAGCCCGGACTTCTGGAGCCTTGCAGCACCTCTGAGGCCAGGTTTCTTACCGCTTCTTTTTCTTTGCTTTGTATTTGTCCTTTTTCCCTTTGACTTTCTCCTTTGACAGCTGTCTCTCTAGAGTCTCCTTGAGGTCCTTGTAGCAGCCAAGGTTTCTGCGCACCATTGTACCTCTCCACCAGGCCTGCAGCTGGAAGTGGGAGAGAGGAAGAAAGGTGTTAGCCAGTGCTGCTCACTGGCACGGCCCAGGCAGTCRGTTTTTGGGATTCTGGGCACAGCACAATGGCCAGAGTATCTCTCCTCTGCTCCCCAGCTCGGGAGGGAACCCTGCCCCACGCAGCAGCAGTTGAGCCAATGCTTGTTTTGCTGAAGGCATCTGTGTGTGGCCTGCACTGAGGGCATCTGTTCCTGGTGCCCAGGGCACGAGAAGGGAATTGCCCTGCAACCCTCCCTCCCTGTGTTGCCCATGCAGTGAGGTTGTTGTGATGGGCAGGGCCCCAAATCAGTTGAGCAGCCTGGCTTTGCACCTTTAATTCCCCCCTTAAGCCCTCTTCAGCTAGCTGCTGGCCTTGCAGCAACAGAAGGGACAGGCTTTAACTGCCCCTTGCTTGTGCCACCCTACACTGGCCACCTTTCTCTGGATGTTTTCTAACTGAATGAAATCTGTGTAGATAATTAACTCCAAACTACTGTTGGAGCAACACTGCCTCCACTTTGCTTCCCTTTACCTTCAAGATGCTCTTCAGCTCCAGGGCATCCTGCTCAAGTTGTCTTCTTGCAGCCTCCTTTTCCACCCGGTCATTGATGATGACCTCCTCGAATGTCTGGCACTGGAAGATAGYGCAGGGGTGGCTCAGCAGATACAGTCCCTAAACTGCAGAGCCAGCCTGCAAGGCTTACTCTGCCCAGCAGGACAGAGTAGGACTCATCTGGACCCTGGTGCAAAGACTCTTCCTCTCTGGCTACCTTCTGCTCTCATCTCTGCTACCTGCTTTTCACAGCCCAGTCAGGGCCGCTCTGGCCCCTAGGCTGCAGTTTGGGTCCTCATCTCCTTTCATTTGATCTTTCCTCAACCCAGATGGCAAATGTTGCTCATTACTACCATCAGTATCCTAAGGCAGTGAGAGCTGCTGCCAAATTGAAACCTCTCATGGCCTGGGTATAATTATCCCCGTGATCCCGTGCTGTGAAATGGGTGTCTGATGGCTTCTCAGGCAACAGATGTTGGTGGAAGCCTCCCCCRCCCCCCGGCTAAGTAGCAGATGATGTAAGAAACATTTGGGACACAAGACAATAGTGCATGGGCTGAAAGACGATCCCAGAGCAGGGAAACGTCTAACTCGCTCCCAGCATCTCAGACCCACTGGCGATACGGAATAGTTACAAGTGAATTCCTTCTAGCTTCAAAGCACCCTGTTTTTTCTGCCCTATGCTGCCTGCTCTGCTGTGCCTGCATAGCTGTGATCGAAGCCAGCAGTTGACTGGGAAACTGATGCGAGGTAGGAATGCTTTTAACCTGCATCAGTTCCCTGATAACAAATCACTGTGCAGCTGTGAACATGTGTCTTCGGGAAGGGGTAAGAACTGCCCTTTCCAGTAGCAGGGCCTGTTCAAATGTTTAATATTAACGCACAGTCACAGCCTGTGGTATCTGAATGTTGCTAGAAGGAGCAAGCTTGTTCAGACTAAGGCAAGAAACCACAGTGAGGCATATTGATAGGATGAGACAATGTCTTTGCCCCTCACAAAGGCTGTCAGTAGCTTTCTAATTACTTGCTGATATTTTAAAATCACTATAGGGAAAACATCATCATCCTTCCTTGATGCTACAGGTAGCAAATGGAAGATTCCTACTCCATGACTGCCATCCCAAGACCAGTCCTCACTATCCAATCCTACACTTYTAGGTTATTGAAATGTTGTTTTCCATGTACATTATCTGAACGAATGAAGAGAATGAGGGCAGGAAAAAGCCAGGATGTAGTTCTGCATGGCTGAGCACGGAGATGCTGCTGCTGTCTTACCTCACTGGCAAGTCTCTGCAGCGTTTCCAAGTTATTTGCCTTTGATTCTTTTAGAGTGTTCAGTTCTTGGTCTTTAGCTTCTGTGTCCTTTTCATACTTGTCCATCCAGTATTCCAGCTTCTCTTCCACCTTCTGCCAGGGACAGAGTGGTGCTCAGCATGGTACAGGGAATGTACAGGGAAAGGTGTGCTGTTGTTATCAGGCCTGGTTTCAGGATGGTGGTAAGCGTCCCTTTAATTTTGCATAGTTAATATTTCCTCCCAAGCCTTGAAAGGATCAAAACGGTAGGACTAGTGATGAATTACTGATGGCTTGCAGCCCCCTCCCTGGGGGTCTCCATGGAAGCCAAAGCACAGGATTGGGGATGAAGAGACTTGGGTTGGGCTTTCTGAGTTGCATGAAGAATGGCAAARCATTAGGTTTTGTGCAAAATCTCAGTGCAATAAACAACTAGAAGACATTCTTTGTGTGTGTACGTAGGGAAGAGGGTTTAGGAACATAATTTGATAGTGAAAAAGCTTTGCATGATTCCCTAACCACTTTCTGGATTAAACTTAACACACCAGGGTAAAGTCCCGGGGGTGACTGTGGACTTGGCTTTGTCTCAGTTGTGAACAGGAGAGCGGGCGTTGCTGAAACAGCCGTGCAGACGACTTCCTCCCATTTGTGCATTACTTCTCCATAGTGACAACCATGATTGCTTGCATAGAAAAATTACACGATGAAAAATCATAGATATCATATAATGGTGAGGTTGGAAGGGACCTCTGAAGATCATCTTGTCCAACCCTCAGCGTAGCCCATACGGGGATTGAACCCGTGACGCTGGCATTAGCAGCACCACGCTCCAACCAAATGAGCCCCCTGCCCACACTCAATACCAATCTCATTGCAACATAAAACAGCTGGAAACACAAAAGAGATGGAGGACATGGTCATCCTCTTTTTTGTGGGCTGCTACAAGGCAACCCGATACTGTGTGAGAGTAMAGCGTGCAGTATGTACTGTGTACACACATACTGTGTATGGAGAGGCCTGTAGCTTGCCTTTGGGTAAAAGCCAAAAAGGCCATAACCTGCTCTTGGAAAATCCTCTCACTCTCTGATCAGAGTAAGGTTCTAGAATATGGAGAACACTAATTGCTCTGAAGATACAGCACTTTTTTGCTCTTAAATTTCATTTAAAATGATTTCTTTTTATTACATTTCACATTGGCACTGATGTTAGATATTCTGCAGCAGTACAAACTTTCTCCTGGCCATGTGGTTTGTGAGATGCTTACCAGTATTAAAGAATTTACTGTAATAGGCGCTGCTGTTCAGTGACAGGAAAATTGGCTGAACTTTTGGATCAAAAGCACAGTCATGCACGGTTGTTTGCAACTGAAGTCTGATGGAATAATTATGACTTGGCAAGTATCCAACCCTGTTTCTTTCTCAGATTAAAATAGGGCAAAATTGGTGAGCAGTTTGTGTTATTTCCTTCTTAATGCCCCCCCTGTATGCAACACTTGAGTCTGTGAAGCTGTTGCCTTACCTTTGTACTGTAACCCCCTTCACTGAGTTCCTGAAGGTCTCAGCTATTGCAAAGGAAGGTCTAGCCAAAATCTCAAATACCTGAATACAGCTATCATCTGGGGGAGGGAAAATCCAAAATACTTGAATAAAGAAACTAATCATTATGTGAACTATAACTTGAAGGAAATGTTCAAGGTAGCAAATCCCAAATTTGAGTGTTGAGGGAAAGTAGTAATTTTAATTGAAACAATCATGAACACGGTAAGTTTGATGGAGCAATAACTGTTTTTGTTTAGATACTAATTGATGATGTGATTTTTATTGGTTGCTATTTTAAGCAGTAACAGAAGACAGTTGTACGTACCATCTGGTGTTGCCTGAGGAAATTTTCAATCTCCATGTGGACTCTAATCTCCTCATCAGTTTTGCTCCTCAGCTTCTGTGATCAGCGCAGACAGAAAACGTCAGAGACSCTGCTAGTGCACATATGCGCTAACGCGCACACACACATGCTGCGCAGAGCTGAGCAGGTGCGTGAGCATGCAGGTGTGCTCTGTGTAGTCCACAGGTATTTTCCCTAGTGACAAAATGACATAGGCAGTCCTTGCCCCTGGGCCATCCTTGGAAAAAGGCCAACTAGATCAGAGCTTGATCAGTCCAAAAAGGACTCCTGCCAAAACAGGAGACTGGAAAAGTTTTCTAGACCAGTTCACCTTGTGGCTACACAAACAGCTCTGCTAGCATCACGTGCTGGGCAATCCCAGGAAGTAGGGCTGCTTAGGTTGCTAAAGAAATAGTCTCGTAATTCCACCCTTTGGATATGGTTACATGAATGTTTCTTTTGACAACTGTATTAGTTGCAGCAGTCCCTGCCTCTCGCCGTTGTCTCATGCAGCCCTGCCATCCACACAGCTCAGCTGTTTGCAGAGTCGTACAGAAAAGCAGTTGAAGAGAGAGAGATTATTATTTCTAACCTGGATGAGTTTCCTGATACAGTTCAAACAGCTGCATTGGTGACTGTGATGGACAACAGAAAGGGCATCTGGGGACAGAGGGAGGACTCGGGCTGCTTATCTCAGCACTGCCAGCAGATAAATAAATCTACATGAACTGCTCATAATTCACATAAATGCAAGAGATAGGAAATGGCCCCACCATTCTGCTTCCTGCCATGGCACTTCCCAGGTTCTCCTGTCACTGGGAAGTTCTAAAATGGAAGTGGAGCATGAATTTTTGTCATTAAAAATGAACAGGAAGAAAACTTTCATAAAAAAAAATAGATCATCTTAAATCGCTTTTTAAAGGAACAAAAAAGTAAAGTCCTGAGTCTCATTTGTCCTGTTTGAGATCTGTTCCAGAAATCATTCTATCCACATGATGGTTCCAGTGGCAGGCAGCATCCTGCCATCATCTAAACCCTCTGGTCAGCCATTCCTCCAGGGAAGAGAGCACCCAAGACAGCCACTCCTCTGTGATGAGGCCAAACACCAGCCCTGTTTTTTTTCATTTGTTTTTTGTTCATTCTACACTCCCATCCCTGCAGATCTGAAGAAACACTGCCTGTGAGATAAGCTTACCAGACTTCACCTTGTAATTATAAGGGGTGAGGAGATTTGCAGCTTTAAAGAAAAGAGGATGGTATGGTGTAAAAGAAAGGCATCAGATAAACTGAGGCATTGCTAGAACCCTAGGAAAGGAGGATTGTGCTGGGACAGGGACTGTTCCCAGTACAGTGCTGAGTCCCCTTTCTGTCGTCAGCTACACACAACCTGCTGAGAGTTGACTCTGTCCTTACTAGCTAAACGTTTCTTCCCGTAGAGGCCGTGAGGAAGGGCTTACCTCAGTTTCCTTCTCCAGCTCATTCCCTGCATTGCTGCACTTCTTCTGGGTTTGCTGGACTTGCAGCTCCGTGTTTTTCTTCACATAGCTGCTCTCCATCTCTGTTTTGGCCTTCACCTCTTGGAGCTGGTCACTGAGGAAGGCAATTATATTACTTCGTTCCTAATGGAAGAGACAGAGAGAGCACAAAAGCAACTCTGGAGCCTGAGCTCAGCTCACCATTTCTTATTCTCTCCGCTCCCTGATAAACTTGGCTAGAAGAGTCAAAGATGTTGGCTTCACACTTTCCCTGAATATTGCTGCATTTCAACCTGTGCTACAAAAGGAATCCATTCTTTGGATTATCTTTTTCTAGTTATGCACCAACTGTATAAACACAAACTTAGGAGCAGGTGGAAATGTAATCTTGACTTGCTCATATGTGTGAACTGTTCTTTCTTGAAATCTTCTCGGGTAGCTCGTGCCCATTTTGCTACAAAGGCATACACCCGGGGTGAGTAAGGAGACAGGARTGCCAAGGAAAAGCTGGCTGTAAGTTGTGAGTCTTCCTCACACCTTGTTTGGCGACTGAGCTGAGCTTTCCTGGGGCAGTCACGTCCCCAGGAGCTCCCCCACAGGCAAGAATCCCGAGCCAGCACGTCCCCTCTTCGTCACGCTTTCTGAGTGCACGCAGGAAGCAAAGTGCGTTTGCTTMATTTGAGGTTGTTTTGTTTACTCCTTTTTAATTAATTTCTTTGAGTAACAGATAAAATTTCATTAATCTACTAGAACTTGGAAGAACTGCCTATAAAATGAGACACACCAGACTTTGCATTAGGAGTTAAAAAGGTCATCAAACTCTCCTACGCAATTATGCAAGCCCCATCTTAATGCATCTGGTTTGGCTCCCAATGCCACATGCCTTTGACTGCTCCATTACAGCCTGTCTCTGCTTTCCTGTCATGCTATGGCAAGTCTGATATTCATCAGCTAAACCTTGCAGCTGAAGATGAAATACCAAAGTGCTGCCATTTAAATGTTTTGAAGCCCACATATCTTGTCTCTTGAAGCACCCTTGCATTCCTTAGCTGTGTAAACATGGAAAAATGCCACAGGAAAAAGCCAGCTCAATAGTGCTGTGTTTAAAAGCCAATGCAACGTGACTCATTTGGAAAGGTTTCCTTTTAAGAAGAGTTTGGAACAGTTAAAAGGAAAATCCTTCCCTCTGCATCTTTTGTCGGACATAGCTAGGAAGAGTAAAGTGTATTTAAAAGGCAACCAGGGGCCTTGGCTGATGTTGTTTTGTGGTTTTAAAAGTCATACATTCAACATTTTTTGAAGGTTTCCAAGTTCAGATATTATTTTACAGYCATATCATCATATGACTGCAGACAAACTACAGACATGACCTATTTATGTCCTGTTAAAGTTTTCTGGTAATGGCCTTTATTTTCCTCAGTGTGACACCTTGGTAGGGGTGATGGGAAGGGTTGCGTTCCTGTCTGGTAGACCTGGGAGGTGACTGTGCCACTTTGAGACTGGCTTCCTGTATGGTGGTRGAATCATGTCCAAATTGGGCTGCCAGAGACTGGTGAGATGCTAATGAAAAACACAATTTTTTTGTGGTGCTGAGGCTCAACCAATCCAAGCACTTCTGCTATCAGTGTGCTACTGCTATCTGCTAAGGATTTGAAAACAGGTCAGAAAAGAAGGGTTCAACCTAATCTATCAACTACTCGCATATCAGAGGAGTGAGGCAGAGCATGAAAAATTTACCAGATTATTTTCTTTCTTATTTCATATTTTGATAAAGTAGAGGGAAAAGTAGAGGGATGTTGATTCCAGAGCCTCAGGCTTCAGCTGGGATGGGAGCTCATCTGCTGTTTGTTTTCTTTGTTTTATGGCATGTTTGTGGTTTGGATTTGGTCCGTGGTGGTATAAATCATCTTCGTTAGAAGCAGGGAGTCTGGGGGCTTAGTTACACAATCCAAAGCAGACGGGAAGTGGAATACAATTGGTGGTTTATGGTAACGTATTTCACTTGGAGAGGGAAAGTCAACTGCAGGCATCTGAGCAGCTACTGCAGCCCAGCTGATGGAGCTGCAGAACTTAGGCACATTTGATATTAGGTTGCTGGTGATAAATACAGCGGCCATGCAAACCTGTAGGTAYCATCTGTGGAGTGTGCTGTTTCCTGAACTTTAGAGGCAGGCACTGGGAAAATGAGTTAGTATTTATTCTTTCTGGTTTATCATAGCAAAAGGACCAACCAGGACACAGTGTATTTTCATAGTTAATGCAATAAACCTTTGGGCTGCTTGTTCAGGATGATTTCAGCTTTGAATCTGCCAAACCAAAGATGAAAATCACACATTGYGTGTCCAAAACTATCACAGAGCTGGCAGAAGCCAACATCAAAACTTAGGAAACCCAGGAAACAGTCACCAAGAGCCAGTCTGCTCTGCAAGCAGGTAAGCAAGCTCAGCTTCTCCAATCTCTCAGCTCTCAGACATCGTCTCAAAGGCTGCTGTTATCTGGTGCCACAAGATTCTGCTGCACAGATCATGTTTGGCTGCAAAAGCAACTGTACACAGTTGGAGAGGGCATGCACACTCATGTGTTTTCATTTACTTTGATTTATCTCTCTCACAAGTGCCACCTAGATCTCTCAGCCCTTCCACAGCAACTAGAATTTACTTAAATGACAGCTGGTTACAAAACTAGCAAGCAGGAGTTAACAGTCTGTGGAATTCCTATGCGTAACCAGCAGCAGTCAARTAAGCCCCTGACTGCCACCAGCACACCGAGAGCCCTCCATTTGGCAAGTACTTGGCGGGGGGCAGGGGACTGGGTTTCGTGCCTCATGCAGGCAGCTAGCAAGCCTGGAGAGAGGCACGCTGCAGACAGCCCTGCTGCCTGCCGCCCTCGCTTCCGCACCGAGCACGCAGCAGCACAGCTCTTTCCACTGGCAGCTGCACTAGCTCAGTGTGCAATGCCTGAAGATATGCTTAGATCTACACACCTGCTGCAGCTTGGATTTGCTTCCCCTGAAACCAAAACGTGCAGCCTTGCAGATCACTTCAATCTCTGTCGTGGGTGGCAGAACATCCCTGTGCTGCACAGCCCCTAGAAGTGTTTCAGCCAAGGACTGAAAGTTCACCCAGCCTCCTGATTCAAAGATTTCCACRGCCCTCCTAGCTCACCCCCAGTCCCAACAACCGCAGGAGTGAGCTTTGCCATGTGTGCGGGGCAATTTGCTGGCAGAGGGAAGCCCCCCCCCCCACCAAGGGCAGTGACATTCTTGTCAAAAATCACGTCAGATTTGGAACTACTGCTTCGGCTCTGGGTTCCTGCTGAATTGCTSCTGCACTGCTTAAGGCTAGCGCGTTGCCAGTGGTACAGAGGGGGACCTTGTGCACACTGACTTGCGACGGAAGACTGTCCCCTCAGCACACTGAGCTGTCACCAAAATGTTGTGGCTGTGCTTGGCCATAATAATAAGAGTACAAAATTATTGTTTTAAGGAAATTATAAACTTTTACAGCAGAGTCAGCAGTGCTTGCAAGCGCTGTGAAATTCTAGATTATTTCTTGTTCTTAAAAAAAGAAAAGAAAAGAAAAAACTCCATATTAAATTCAAGTAACTGTTACTCTGTGAGATGGACTAAAAGAYTTTTTAATCACAAAAAGTTGGGAACTATAAAATAGAAGACAGAGCCTTTTAGGGGACTGTTCCCAAGGTGGTATCAAGTCCCCCAAGATCTCAGGACCACCACAAACCTCAYGCTTTCTGCTGCAATTGCCAGATACATTTCTCTAGCATGAGCATGTAGTACGTGTTAAAAACATTCCCCCGTAACACCTTATTGTACGCACTTGTGCTCCAGGAGGGGCTGAGAGAAGAAAAATATCACATTGCTAAAAGCACTACAGAAAGGCACACTAGTACGGCGGAGCTGGTAAGTTATGAGAACTCATATGGAATATAAGGTAAGGAGCCTTTTTCACTGGACTTTGGTATGTTATCCTGGTTTTCTGTCTGGTATGTAGCCTGCCATACTACTCATTGCTGTAAAATGATACCGTAACTTGCATACATGTATGGCATGAGTATGCCGCTAAATCTATAGGACCTATAAAGTTTCTGGCTTAAAGCAGGACTTTTAAAGTTTACATTTCCTAAATTTTTATGTTTAACTGTATAATCTTGTATGATAGGAACATGTTTCAAAATCTGTAGACTGTTAAYACTTGTTCAGGAAACCTGAGAAATTGATTATTTTTGTGCAAGCTAGAAAATGAGCACCGGAGCAGCAAACAACTCCTGCAGCCAAATTACAGGTGTTAGTGATGCTCCTGCACATGCAGAGGAGAAAGAACAAAACTAGCCTGTTAATTTCAGCACCATCAGAGAGATCAGTGTTTTCCAAAAGGAAAGAAAACAAAATAAATAAGAACACTTAGAATATGTGTTTCATTAGAGAGACAAATGAGCTAAGCAGGTGAATACAGYGTTAATTAGCATTGCATTAAGAGCTAGCAAGACTGAATATACAAACATACAAGCAWCGTGTGAAACAATGACCGTGTTTTTCTGGTTCCATGGTTAGATTTACTTGCTTTTGTTTTCTCACCCTCTACATTGGAGACAACTATGTAGGTTTTTGTCTAAAGATCTGTATATTATTGTTGTTGAAAGTACTCCAAAATTAGCAAGCTTTGGGTTTGTTTTTCATTAGTTGGCAGGGTGACAAAYCATGCAAGTGTCAGTAAAACTGCCTATGGGAAAATCATATACGAAGTGAATAGAAATTATTCTCCCTTGGAGGACACAGTGAGACACCATTATTTTTGGCACAGGAGGAAAGCAATTCTTGAAAGTAGTCTCGTCTTTGATTTGTTATAGCTGAAACCATAAGGAAACCCACAGAAGGACTTTTAACCTGGAAACATTAAAAAAAAAATCCTACATGAGTGCAGATCACACTTGATGAGGCAAAGCAAAAATCAAAATCACAGGAGGTATGTAAAGAAGAGAGGAAGAAGGTACCCTCAGTTTTGGGCCAACATATCTTCCTATGACTGCAAGAGCTAGGAGAGGTGCAAAGCARGACGGCGACAACTGCGAAGCCTGACCGCACAGTGCCAGGACATTGCTGCTAGTGTGAGATGGTAGTGGGGTGATTACAGCCTCCAATACACAAGACTCTGGAAAGGCATTAAAACAGAACCAGATACATATGCTGGATGCACAGATACTTTTTGGGAGCAGTGCACAAAAGGGGAGATGCCTCTTCCTATTACTTAGCTTGCGGAGCGGCGGACCAGAACTGCTCCTTCCGGTTGTGCTGTACACAGGAAGGCTCCCAGGAGCCATTAGCATCTGACAGAGAAGGAACAGCGTGCAGAAGCAAATGGACAAAATACAGTCTCTGACAATTTGCCAAACTGTTCAGCTTTTTTCATTTAACTGCCACACAGAGGTCAAGGAACTTTGGGGTTGTCCTGTAGGGCCTATAAATAGCTTCCCATCCCATTTCCATTGGCAGTAGGTAAGTATAAATTGAAGTACATATACAGTTCTGCTTCTCAGTCCTGGCTTTGACCTCTACATCCTTTAGATGTTTTGCCAAGCTCAAAATGTTCAAATCTCTAGGAAAAAATCTTCAGCCTTCATTTCTCTTTCAGTTCCCACAATTGTTCTTTCTCTGTGCATCTCATAACTTGCTAATTTTATGCTTTCTTCAGTGACTCCTCTCTTTTTTCTTATCTGTTAATGTCCACAGCTTTTTTCCGGAGTTCTTTCCATTCTGCTACCATTCCCAGTATACTTTATGCATTTCCAGAATCTCTGCTAGTASAAGATGACTGACCTAAATCTATTTTCTCACTCTGTACATTCCTGCTTTCTTCTCTGGAGTTCTAGTGTTTATTCAGTTACAGATATCTGCATATGTTTCCAGTGCCAATAGATCTTTTCCTTTCTTACAATCATCCTGTTATTTAAACTTTCCACTACAGTTGCATCCAGGCTGCCAACACAAAACCTTCATCTTCTATAAACTATACTTCACCAGTATATCACTGGCTTGAAATTCCTCTCAGTAGCCACYCATATCCTGGCTTGATTACTGTCTGCTCTTTTGCCCAAAGACAAAATTCAGCAATATCAATTCTTTCTGCTGATGTCCTCGCTATCCTCTTACTCACTACTGAATGAAGTGTCATATTCTTGTTCCTTCTTTCAAGCCTTGTATAGCTCTGGGCCTGCCCTTCTTTTGCATGTTTTTTATCATATACTCTTCCMCATCTCAGCAGGATTAAGCTGCATTTCCATATTTCCATACAGAACCATGTGTGCTTGTGCTCTAAAGCACGTATGCAGCAGTCTGAACTGTCTGGTAAGCAGCAAAGGGACTAGGGATATGCCATTCAATTGATCTGCATTTGTGCAGCAAGTCTGATGTGTTCAGAATGACCCAGATTTACTGTGCATGCGCAGACCACTTGCATAACACAGACAGAAGGGCTGAAGCTTTCCCAAAAGATCAAGTTTACAGTATATGTGCTGTAATATTGATCTGCCCTTGTGCAGGACTCCCATGTTTGGGATTTATCAATATCTAGAAGCCTGGAAAATTATATGAAAATCATGAAATTTTATCCAGATAAAATTTCCAGATAGAAAAACATGGTTTGACCGTATTTCAGCTCTGTCATTTTATTTCATTCTCACTTCCTTGTCTTCACACATTTTTCTGTGTCAGGTTTCATTTCTACATCCGTAAGCATCACAGTGTCTTAGATACTGCTATCTACAGCTAACCTATTCCTTAGTGATTGCAGCAGATGTAACAACACTCATGTCAGCGCTTTGCCCTTCCCAGCAGTGTACTGTGATTTGATCATACTCTCACAACTGTAAGCACTTTGAGCTCCCAGTTGTAAACCACTGGATAGTGCTCTTAAAGTCAGTAACAAGCATATTCAGAACAAAGATATTTATTGCTGTTGTTCTGCTTCTATTTTCCTGAATGATGAATTATTATATGTGCCACATGTCCTCTCATCCGCCTGCTACTGGTAGGCAGTGGAGGCAAGCTTGCTAACACACTTCCCCTCTGGCATGCTGCCCAGGGCTAAGTAATCTCACCTGAAGTTCCATTTCTGTTTCTTTCTTGACATCTTGCAGCTGTTGCTGGAGTGACTTTATCTCCTTCTTTCCTTCCTCCTCCCTGAAGGAAAATGGGTAAATGCAATCAAATTGAACAGAAAAGAAAGACAACAGCTGTTTGTTTAGGGAACTTTTGGTCTCCTGATATATTGCTGCTCCTAGCTGAATGTTACATCACTTACCCTGCTCACCCAGAGAGTTTGTTACAGCTGAACTAAAACAGTGCACATACAAGCTTGGCTTGCCTTTTAAAAACTACAGAGAACAAGATGCTTCCCAAGGCTTGGTAGCAAAAAAAAGACACAAATCTCTTCAGTTTGAGCCTCAGGGAGGCAGAGTGTTTGGAAGTCAGAAACTGAGATTCCTCATGAAAGCTGGTGACTTGGTAAGTAAATCTAGAAAGACCTGCCACAGACACTGAGCAAGGAGGATGGGACTGAAAGGGAAAATGAACCAAAAACCAGGGGATGTTCTTGTTGAAAACCTGGAGTAGACTCAAGGATGATGTGATTCCTATAGCAGAGAGTGACATTAAGTTATAGTTGACCATTAAGTGATCATTAAGTGACAGCTTCTATATTGCAGGCAGAAATCTCTCAGATTCTGTGCAGAAGAATGCCTAACCAGCAGACAGTGCCAAATTATTTAAGTTTTCTTATCTGTATGGAGAATATTTTTTTCAAAGCAAACTTAACATACTAATAAACAACAACAACAGCAAAAAACCTCTGTCTCAAATTCTCAGATCTGTCAAAGGATATGAATGAAGGCCAGAAACTACCAAGACATTTACCCATTTAAAATATTCTGCCAGAATATTCTAGGTCTTCTGTTATCTTATTTCACTCTCGGTGGGTTTTTGGGGTTTTTTTTTTACGTTTTTATGCTTATGATTTGGTCTGAAGCCTACTGTACTCATATCCCTTGATGGATCTGAGAATTTAAAACAAAGTTTTTAGRGTTAGGATTTTTTTTAAGTATGTGGATGCTCCACCATTGGAGCTGTTCCGCTGCAAGCCCTGATGCAGAGATGCAAAGGACTGCTTTCTTGAAAAATGAAGTAGGTTGGATTCATGCAAATCATGACTTGCTGCAGCTTTGCCATCAACCGTAAATGATGGGCCTGGGCTGCTCCACAGAACAAAGTAGCTTTAAAATGGTAAAAGGCACTTCTCTGTTGGCTGCCATTCCCTCTGACATGGTAGAGATTGAACCAGAACTCCCCATACTGAAAAAAAAAAAAAAGAAAAAGCCCTAGTGCACAGAAGTTTGGGGTAAGGAGTCCCTGGTTTGCAGATCAGATTATAAGAAATCTTTGCCCTGTAAGACTGGGGACAGAAGAGGATCTACAGTGCAATAATGACTGATGGATTAGTCTGAAATAAAAGAACTGCCTCTGTCACCATCTGTGACAGCCCTTCTCTGCTAGGGAAAAGGGCACATGTTAGCATATGGACCAGAGCAAATCCTCTTAGGCATCACATAACCTAAAAACTGTATGTCGCTGGCCTTGGCTTGAACAAAACCCCTGCTGCTTTGGCTTTCACTGGGGACAGGAGTTAAAGATCTGGGAACTCCTACATCACATTTTAGTTGATATGGGGCTGGCATTTGTGTTAATACAGACACTGGTGTCTAATGTGGTGAAAGCCTAGGTAATTCCTACCTCAGGCCAATATCAGAACCATCAGTTATTTCTCTCTGAAGGGGAAAGAAATGCAGTTTGTAAAGCAGTCAAAACAATTCAGATAGAAAAAAACTGTATCTGATCCTTTTCAGCATGTACTGAAGGGTAATGGGTTTTGGCTCTGAGCAGTTAAGGAGAAAAGTACTGAATACAACTCTAACCTGATAAGGATGTCGTGCAACTTACTCTTCTTTGCCTTCTCTCTCTCATTAGCTTCTGATAAGCTATTAAATGTTCCTGATTCCTGCATCTTTATCATAGTGCTTGTAATTACATTGCTTGCATACTGCCTGCCAGGAAGAACCAACAGGAACACAACATCAATTTACAGGCATATTCTGGTATTACAGTGACTAACATTGTTATCCATTATTGTTCACAGCTAAAAAGCTAAAGAAGTGCAAGATCCTATTTCTCTTCCTATGTCCTATCAAACCCAAGAGTGCCTTGCCCATAGTGCCTGCCACTTGTACTTATGAGGAACTCTGTATTAGGAGTTGGTCGAAGTTTATAACTTAAAAATGGACAACATAACTGCCCTGAACACTTTTCTAGGAAATGGCAAAGGGGCACAAATATATCCGTGCTGCGCTGCCATCAGGATGAAGGGCTGCTGGTCYGCAATAGTGATGACAGCTAGGTGGATCTGGGAACATGACGGCAGAGGAAAGGGAATGGGAAGTAGGTGAAACACTGTGATGCAGAGGAGTGTGTGTATGGAATGGATCCCAAAATATCTCCAAACAGTCCTAAGCTTATCTTTACAAACACATAGGCTTACCCAGCTTGTTGAATTTCATKGTGCATGAGGTATTTATATTTTAGCTGCGTTTTCCTCATTTCTGTGGGGATTTTCTTTAAGTCCTTTGTTGAAATAACATTAAAGGACAGAAGCTAGTATTCAGAAAAACACATGCTGAATGCTCAGCTCCCAAATCTGTAGTTTAAATCAAAGACTGCTGGTATTTCTATAAACTGAGGCACTTGATTAGGTGCAGAAATAAAATTTATTGAAAAAAATAAAGGAAGTCTTAGGCCTTTATATATGTTATCTGTTCTGTAAAGGAGAAGGCTTTACCTGCAACAGAGGCTGTGTGAGCCCTCAGGAGTAACTGAGTTCTGGACACAATGCTCAGCTGCTGCTTTGCCTGTACATACCTGCTAGGGGAACCTGACTCAAGAYATTAGAACATCAGTGCTGGCTGGTTCCAAGGATGAATGCTGGAAAGACCATCAGTCTGAATTCCACCCAAGYAACCATTATCAACTGGTAATATTTGTGACTCCATCGGAAATAAATTGATTGTCAGTACTTGGCATCCAAAGGTAAGCAAAGGCCAGCACTGAATAAGCTGTGAAGTCAGACCCCACTGCTCTCTTTACAGATACACAGTCTCCCCAGGCCAAGACTGAGGTACACCAGCAGTGAGAGAGGGGGAAGACTGTATTTTTGCTTTCAAGAGATAGATGGTGAACTTCACAGCTCCRAGCGTCTTCTACTAGAAGCACCATGTTTGTGCTTCACTCACCTGTCGGCCTGAACTTTTCTGAGGTTATCTGCAGATACAGTTCTGTGTTTCATGGTCCTGTTGAAAAGATGATGGGGCCTTTCTAGATCCCTGATTTTCTGCAGCTGCTGCTGGAGTTCACTGTTTTTCAGGGACTTGGAGGTAACTGCTTCCCCGCAGACAAGTTCCTGATACTTAATGTCCAACTCCTTCTGGGTTTCTATGATTTCCTTTATTTCCTGGCTGTCAGTCTAAAAGGGAATGAAGAGACCTGCTTGCACACTGGGCAATAGAAATAAACCTTCTGCAATATTATGTGAGAGGAAGAAAAACCTAAATTAATAACAAACTTGAATGAAACTCTACAAAGAGCAGTTGATATAGTATATTACATTCTACAAAGAGTAGGACAGCAGGAACAACTATCTTGTTTAGCTTTAAGCACACAGTGTAGGTTTTTTAAAGTTTATGGGATCAAAAGGGGCTGTTGCAGTCTGACTGTCTTAGACAGGCATCTCGGCACAGCATGAATCAGCCCCTGGAAGTGTCTGACTCACCACTGGCTATGAAGGGAGTCTAGATGACAATATGCTTAATTTCTGAACGGTTAAATTTACATTGAATGAATCCCATGCAAAATATACTCAGACCAATGAAAATCACATAGTCAATTAAAAAAAAAGAGGAATAAATCAGTATGCTGTCAATGGTTGTACTTCAGAAAGAACTAATTTTGGCAAATAAACTGCTTGAATACTCTGACAGGTGCCTTATAATTTCTGAGGAAAGTTTAAGACAGACCATGAACTGGATTGACTGTAAATAGTAGGGACTTAAACATGAATAATTATGAAATAACTACAAAACAGCAAGGAGTTCATAAATTGCTCATGGTGCCCTTCAGCATAGTCTCCTAGCTGCTTATCTGCTACTAGTCATTTGCCCAAAATTCAGCAGATGGAAACTGTCTTCTTCTGGAGGATATACTGCATGAAGCAGTTTGCAAGAGTCTCAGATTTAGAAAGTTAGTGAGATGCTGGCCAACACTGACTAACTCTCTCAAAAATATCATTAACTGAACTTTAAAGTGTCAATACATGAAACGTCAGTCTATGAAATTGTCATCAATCTATTTGACTGACAGAGCTCCAGCAGCATGCAACTTGCTTTTGYAAAGATAGGTCTTTTGCAAATACATTGATAACAGACAAATGTAAACAGAAGATCAATGTGGAGTGGAAAATACGGAGCACTGGAGTTAGTCGTATGTACCTTCCTTGAGCCACATTTTGTCTCTAATTTGTTCTTCCTTTTTTTTTTTTTTTTCCAGCTTTAAGGACCTAACTGTGACTTACAGTCTATGAGAAAAGTATATTTAAAGAAATTACTTGAAAACAAGAGTCTGTGCCTGCAGGTAAAAATTAAATGGTTTTCTATATCATTTGAGTGTACCTTTAGTAGGCCTGTCAACCTGAGTCTGTATGTCTGGAGGAGAACAACTCCTACCATCCTAGGCATACTCTCTTTCCACATATGCTTGCTGCTGACACATCAGAGTTTTCTCACTCAGGTCTGTGAGGGAAAAGCACCCTGTTGAAACAAGTGAGCCAGCTCACAGTAATCTTTTAAGGGGAGGAGTGCCCTCTGTTGCATAGTTTTAAGCATTGTTCATGCCCTGAATTCACTGTAGCCTCAGCTTCTGCAGCTTTGCGAGGGATTTCTTGAAAAGAAGGTAGTGAGGAAAGGAAGCATGTGGAAGACTGAATATTGTTTTACTCCTACTCTCACATTCGGAGATAAAATGTTAGACACAGTGAACAGCATTAGATGTGATAATCCAGATCCCAGTCACTTATTCCCAGCATGGTCACACATTTTTTTCTATTTTCAGTTCCTCTTCTAAAGGAAGCTTTAAAACATGCTTATCCTAGAAACAGATTGCTACCTCAATTAAAAGTTAACATATGAGAACAGAGCTTAGAACCATTTACCCCAGGATGGTCCCATCCTATTTCTTACACTTATCATGTACAAGTACCATGACACCTACCTCCACAGCACTGACCTCTAGGGGTTCTTTGCTCACCTTTACGCCTCTGCCCAAACCTGCTCAGCTGTGACACCTATTAGAAATAAACTACTTCGTAATGGCAACTGAGAATGGATAAACAGTAATGCATTTCAAAGTGGAATTTTTCAAACTTGATTGTCTGCATAGACAAGTCTAGACTATGAGGGACTAGTCTAGACTAGTGGGGACTGGAGAAGCTCGGTTYTGAGTACTTTTAAAGATCCTGTTCTTTTGTGCTTTTGTCATAGCTATGTATTTATGCAAGGGTCTAGATGCATTTTGTTTCTTTCTCCCTAATCTTTTGCATGTCATCTAACTGCCCAGATTTTAAAACTGTAAGCCCARGAACCTTATCTTGGGTCACTAAGGTCCTTTGCACAAGCCTTAACAAGGACTTCTCATTAGTGCTGCACTATAAATACTAAAATAGGTCATGCATGCATTTTTATTGCATTTCTTCACCAAAAGGTCATGGAGCAGTCTGCAAAGAAAGTATCTGAGTATATTTTTAAGTGCTGATAGAAGTTAAGACATAAAACTAAACGAAGAAAAATGAAAGATATTTTTAAAGAGTGAGGATAGAGGCACATACATGGCTGATGTCTGCCCTGCCCTCATATGGAACTGGCATGATATATCCAAGAATAGAGAGCTGATCCACACAATTCTCCAGTACAGCAGTAAACCGCAGAGCTTCCAGATGAGTGAATCTTTCCATTTCTTTAGTCTCTGTGTTCTCGCTAGAAGGAAAGACAATAGATGCCAATGAGAAAGATAGTATGGTGTTAGTAACAGTAGTGTAAACTGAATGTAGACCTGAAATAGCCTTATTTGTAGGCTTTCACATACTTCCCTAGCTTTGTTTATAGCCTTTCATAGACTGTTTATAAGAAAAGGCATGCTCTGCTGATGGCTGCATTCAGGCACAGTGGGAATGTTTAGCTTTCACAGAACAAAGTAGGTCCTGGTCCCTCCTGCAGTAAGYCTGGAAGACAGGCTAAGAAGGGAGCAAAGCTGGAACGCACAAACTGGGTGAGGTGGCCTCACTGTTCAGCTCAAGGTGGAGTAGTGCTTCACGCTGGACTTTGTTCTTCAGGAAAGAATGAAATGAAGGCGACTTAAAAAAAAAAAAAAAAAAACTCTTCTGTAAAACCTCAGATGGTGAACCTTTCCTCTTTCTCTAATCATTCCTCGTTAGTACTGCATAACCTTAACCTTATTATGGTCCCATCCTCCTCAGGAGGAACTGCTGTCAGCTTAGCACTTCGAAAGACAGACAAAAATGGGCTGAGCAAACTATTTTTAACCTTCTAGTTTCTAAAAATTTGCAATTCAGATGTGAAACTGCTCTAATGTACACTTAGGCATCCCCTTGCCTTGCTGGCAAATGCAACATTGTGAGAGTACATGCAGGGAAGAGTGGAAATTCATTATTAATCCAAGTGTAACTAATCCATTTTCACTTCCTGATTTAGAAAAAAATGCATTAGAAAACACCTACACACACAAAAAAATGAGAAATTATTTGAGTTCTTTTAAGAGTTTTTTTTAAGCCGTTGTACAGTCCCTCCAGGCCCTGTACTCAACAAAACAAGGGACTGCTTGTACTGCACCTAACACAATTGGAATATGAGTGAGATTCTGAATATCATTACAGTAGAAACATCAACATTACTAATAAAACCTTCATTTGGCTGCTATACCTACAGCTGGATTTGTGCCATCTTTAAAACATTGAATAAACACATTCTAGGTCTGCAAAATATTACAGACCAATCTGCAAGTATACCAAGGAGATGTATCAGATAATGCCTGTCAACATGATTAACAGGATAAGAGATAGCTATATTCTATGAAAATTAAAGAGGTTTAGATGCAAGCACACGTTGGATCACAGAGAATCAGTGATTTTTCTGAAGCAACTTTCCAGAAAAAATATTTACTGTGACATCTCAGATACTGTTACTACTACTGTTTGTCCTCATCCTTCTCTTTTTTTGAAGAAAATACAGTAATTTACAATTAGAACATAAAATTAATTTCACTCAGGCAGAAAGTAAGTGTCACTTTACAGTCCAGGTCTATTAGGCATCTGTTAGTGTCACAACAGGTACAACGATGTAAAAAAYGTTGTATTTCCATATATTTATTTTTTGATGTCTCTGTTTCTTGGAGTAAGTTCTTTAACAGAATCGTATTGAATTGGTCTGTCCTTTGTAACAGAAAATGGTTTTTCTTGGGCATAAGAGTAAAACTAGAAAGCCTAATATGTCAGTGGCAATCTTTTCCATGATAGCTACATGTACAGTCAATGAGAATGGAACTTGTTGCTTCTTTTAGCCTAGTCCTGTTTCTTCAATTACTTGAGTAATATCGCAGAATGATGTAAGACTACCAGGTACACAGTTTCATTTAAGGTTTCTTACAAGAATTTCTGCTATGAGTGGGGAGCATGTGGTAGACGAGAGGGCTCATGACGGCACAGCTCCAGTGTGAGGAACCAAGAATAATGCAACGTGCAGTCTATGACGAAGCAGACCTGGTATTTTCAGCAGATGCAAAAAAATATCAGTGCCACTGTATAAGGCACAAATAAGCCTCAGATAAGGCATTGTGCATGTTTCTAGTCATTTGTGTTCAAAAACATGCAGAAACAGAGGAAGACTAGTGGGGTGATCAGGGGAACGGAGAATCTGTTTTAGAAGAGGTTAAAAGAATTGAGGAGTGTGATTACTCTCTGTAAATAYACTTGAAGGGTAGACTAGGGAGGGATAGAGCTATTTAAGTTAAAAGATAATACTGGTACAAGGTTAAAGGACTGTAATTTCCTCATGAATACACTTAGCCAGGCAATTATGATAAGRTTGCTAACTTTCAGAAGGATGAAGTTCTGAAACAGCCTTTCAGACAAGAAAATGGCAGAGGCATCCTAAATTATTTTAAGAACCTTGCTAAAATCATGGCAGGAAAAGGTAACAGCGAAGGAATGACTCCAAATTTTTTCAGTATGTTTACTATCCTTTCTATACTGTTTATGTTTATTTAAATAGYTAATCTCATTCTTTAGGCTTTTGATCATCACTTATGACCTAAGGAACTGATTTCCTCCCTTTGCTTCTTAGATTTTTTTCTTTCCTTTCTCTGAATTATAAGAAATTTGCTACAGCTTAAGACAAGAATCTAATAAAATAATTAACTAATGGWTAACTAATAATCCACTTAAAAAGTAATAAACTTCACTTTTCTTTTCAGACTTGGAATTAATTTAATAGTAGAAGGGGAGATGCAAGTTCATCTGATTTTTACACAGAAAAATTCAAACATTTCTCTCCACAGTTAACAGGCAYTAGTTAATTGTCGTGTAAATTTGTTTTCCCCATTTTTTAAGGAAGTATGTGATATTTTGGGTCTCAACTACATGAGAATAGTCTCTTACATTTTCAACCCCAAAAAATAAAAATATGGTGAAAAAAGATTTCTTGAGAGAGCTGTGACAGATGATTAAAACAGCATTTTTGAAAGAAGAAATAACACATACAGCTCTCATAGGAAAAAGTGACTTATTTGGAAACAGCATAGGATGCAATAGCTTTTCTCTACCTCATCAGCAACTTCTGTGCAGAAGAGAATTAACTCAAGATATTTATGTGTTTCAAGAAAACGTACAGCTGGAATGTAATGTTTCTCTAAGCCTGCTGGTTTGTTCGTCTTATATATTTCCTCTTATACCCGTACAGTCAGCAGACGCTTGTGCCAAGCCAGTAAGCTCTGCCTCGTTGACTTGGATGTGAGAAGGAAACCGCTGGGGCATTTAGAACCACTGCAAATAGTGAGCTGCTCTCACTGGATTTCAGCATTAACGCAGTGCCCACAGACTATCCGGATTCATTGATCTTAATCACTGTACTTTGCTCAGCTCCTTCATTAAACTCCAATTAAATTCAAAGCTGAGCATGTCACACCTCCTTTAGCTCTGTTTTGCAAATATATAAGTAAAGTGAAACTTCTGAGTCCCTGCAGTGACAACAGCTGGGCCATAAATCGTATCTTAGTTTTTACTGAACATTGGCTATTAGGCAAGCAAAACAGTTGTGGCCTTACTAAACTCTACCACTACAAATGTTAGAAAATTAGATGCTCATTTGAAAAATAAAATAAAAGAAAAAAAAAGAAAAAGAAAACTTGATAAAGTAATCTTGGTTTTGGCTTTAAGATACAATTCAGGCTTCATTCTGCCTGTAGAGAAACACTTTCAGCTCCTGCTCTCTGAGGCTGTACTGATGGGAACCTAGGAGTTGGCGCAAAGAATAAAAGACATTGTACTGCTCTTAGCTGTCCATYCCATATAGGCCTTAAAGTCTGTCTGGGACAGGAAAAGATCAGATTCTGGGAACATTTATTGTTTGTGGCATCAGTAATGTTGGAAAACGGAGTGTTTCCACAGTTAGTTTATTCTCTCTGACCAGAGAAGTTCCTAGCAGGCCGCTCAATACTATCAAGGAAGCGGGTACATCAGGGAGYGTTACTTCGCTCGCTGCCTCTTCCTCCAAGCAGAAGCCAGGGGAAGATGCTGGGGAGTCAGGACACCCCATCCCCTCTCCCCTCCTCCTTCCCGGTTATTTCATCTAAGATTCCTGCTTATACACGCTCCCAAGGTATTGAGCGCTGCCACCCCGGCCCAGCCATGCGCAGATATACTTAATTTTCTAATGGGGTCATGATCCAATTCCTCAGGCCAGGTTAGGCCAGACCCCCCCGGCCTGGCCCGGCCCGGCCCGGCCCGCCGCTCACCGGGGCTCCCGACCCGCGCCGTCCGTCTCCATGGTGACCACCGGGGGCCTTGCAGGGCTGCCCCGGTGGGTGCCTGAAAGGCGGAGTGAGCTAACCATCACCACCAAATTTCGGCYCGTTGGAGAAAAAAAGCGAGTATTGGGGTGAGGAAGGGGCGCTTGATGGTTTACAACCGCTTGCAGCGTCTTAGTTTTCTCCGCTCGGCCGGCGCCATGGCCGCCCCGCAGAGGTCCTTCAGGCCCATATCCCGGCAGGCCGGGCGCTGCTTCYCTCTTTCGCCGCCATCTTGGCTGGGCGCCGCGGGGGTGAGGCGGGGAGCGGCGGTTTGGGCCAAGGCCGGGGCCGGGGCCAGGTTCCCCCCGCCGTGGGGCCGCCAGCGGGCGCGGGCCGCTCGGGGCGCCGGGCTGGCGCCGAGCAGAGGCGGCGGCGGGTGGGATGGCGCCGATGCGCGGCGGATGGTGCCGGGCGGCGCTGGGAGCCCGCGGCTGAGGGGGGCCGAGGCGCTCGGACCGTCCCGTTGGTGGCGGGGGGGGGGGGGGGGGGGGGGGGGGGGCGTTGGCCGCCTTGTCCCTGTCGCCGGCCGTGGTGCGGGCGGCCCGGGCCCGGCAAGGAGGGGAGCGAGGCGACTGCTGCCCGCCCGGCAGAAAGGGGCCGCCGGGTGAGCCGCCGGCCCGCGGAGCTCATGGCTGATGTGTCGTTTCCAGGCCTGCTGGACGGGGGCTTCAGGAGGGCGCCATGAGCGGGAGGTGAGTGACCTACCCCGAGGTGGGTTTCGGCTCGGTGTAACAGCCGCGCTTCTCACAGGTGCTCTTGTGAATTGAGCATTTCCGAGTGCTTGTCGTCAAAGAGCGATCCGTTTTCCCGTGGCTACTCCTGTTTTTTTCAGGACAAGTTCTCTGTTCAGCATTGTGCTGTACTTGYTCTGTTAAATGACTGTAGTTGTGTATCCGTGTTTGAAAACCAACGCCTTAAACTGATTGCAATTGTTCATATGAGGTGCTAGGCTTTCCAGTGCCTGGCTTTTGATGCTGGATGTTAATGCAGTTTTAGTTACCACGGTGTTTAAGAACCTCCAGTGTACAGCTCAGGTTTTCTGATACTGTTTTGTTAAGTAAGGATGAGGTACTGTGACACCGATATGTTTCTTTTTATGAATGTATAGAGCTGCTGCTGCATATGGTGGAGGGATTGAAACTGAATTACAATGTTTTATTTTAATATGTTGGAGTATATCTTAATCTGCATGTGGGAGATAAGGCTGGATAACTCAGTTTGACATTGTTATATTATGGGCCAGTTGCTGGATGCAGTAGAGACTAGTCATATTTTCTATGTGATACAGAATCAGCTTTGTTGAAGTGTTCAAGACAAGTGGKTTTTTTCATGAAAAATTGTTGAGGCAGTAGTATGATGTAGCTTGTCAAATGGATGTGGATGGAGTTGTAGGGCTGAGTTTCTGGCTGCCTGAGAGACACTTATTAATTCCTTCGAGGTTGCAAAGTTGAGTCATGATGGGACAGCAGTTAATATCTTCTTCTATAACAGTTACTACTGTCAGGTTTGCGTAGTGTATTGCACAGTAATATTTACCCATCTCAGAAACACTGTTTGCAAACATTTGAAAATACAACACCTACTAATGTTGAAGGGATTTGATCTTAGTATGAAGCCTGTAGTACAAGGAGAAGTTTATGACAAATAAAGTTATAAAGTTCTTAAATGCTTCAGGCTCCAGACACCTAGCTTTATTTCCATTGACTAGCTGTCAGGATTTATAGGAATCTTATAAAAATGAAACTTTTTTTCTCAACTAAATTTYATCTAATGTAGAAATAGTTTCTTCTGAAACAGTACATCATTTGTTTTTTATCTCTGATAACCTGGAGTGATTTATAATTTGTCAATGTTTTCAATGTTTTTTAGGTTGTGGTCYAAGGCTATTTTTGCTGGCTACAAACGTGGCCTCCGAAACCAGAGGGAGCACACTGCCCTTCTGAAAATTGAGGGGGTTTATGCCCGACAGGAGACAGAGTTTTACTTGGGCAAAAGATGTGCCTATGTGTACAAAGCTAAAAAGTAAGTAATTCTTAATTGTGCTGAGTTGGCAAACTCCTATACCAGCTTTTACAAACGCCAGGATGTGAGCAGTGGTTTCTTGCTGTGGCAAAAATAAGCTGAGCTGAACTTGCCTGGAGACTGTCCATGGAGTATGTTGTAGTGTACTTTCCTTGATTGGTCTCAGTTTAAAAGTTTTGGAGTTATTTTTGCTTTAAGTGACCTATGTGTCACTAATTTGGATCATATATGAAGTAGCTTTRCTGTTACAAGCAGTATATTAACAAGTGGGATAAGAACAAATTTTGCTTCTGAGGCTGGCGAAGCTGAAGGCAAGTTGATAATGCAGGAAATTGGAGTTAGTTGAACTGATGACAATCACTGTGACATTTGAATTATTTAAATGACAGAAGAACATTACATGAAGCCTAGAGTGCAGCCTGAAGGAGTTTGAATCCTGAGCTGCTTTTGTATGTCTGTGTCAGAGCACTGTCACTTTTGCTGTACTGGTGTTGGTGGAGGCCTTAAAGTAGTTGCTTATGCCCTTCTACTTAATATGTGCGAGCTAGACACTGGAGTTCAGAGTTGCCTTGAATAAAATTGGTCAAGCTGTTTGCATGTCCAGCTTCATTTTCAAGGTGGCTTATGCCTTTTTTTTTTTTAAAGCAATTTTTGCAGTCTATACCAGTGTCTTAGGCCTCATGTGTCTGAAGAAGTCTTAGGAATAAGATGTTACATTTTTCTTGTAGTAAAAATCYGCAATTTTTTGATTTGGTTATCCTAACATCTAGTTATCTTCCTTTCTCTTTTTTTTTTTCCCATTTCTTTAAGGTTATGTCTCATTAGTAGCCCTCCAGTAGAGCTGCTGATAAATTACTAGCCACAGTCTCTCTGCGTTTGGAGGGCATAGTGAAAATTCCAAGCATAACAGTTTCCAAGGGTAGATGAAAGTGGAAGCTAGTCCAGTTAAAACTGACTGGAATAAAATTATGGAAATGCCTTAAAGAGGCTGCATTGTCTGCCCCATCACTGGTCAGTCTTGCACAGTTGTGACTTAATTACTCAGAAGTTCTCTTTTCCATGCTTTCTTAGCAATACCGTAACCCCCGGTGGTAAGCCCAACAGGACACGAGTGATTTGGGGAAAGGTAACCCGCGCTCATGGGAACAGTGGCATGGTTCGTGCCAAGTTCCGTTCCAACCTTCCTGCCAAGGCCATTGGACACAGAATCCGAGTGGTAAGTTGATTTATTTTAGCTGCAAGATATTTATTAATAGTTTTTGGGGTGCATTTTAATTCCACAGAGTATAAGGGAGAGCTTGGAATATATATGTGACACTGTTGCTACTGTACGTTCAGTATGGCCCTGTGATAAGTGCTCCTTTTGAACTAGAGGAGGTTTCTTGTGTAGCCCTGGCTGCTTGTGTTGAAGGGAGCTTCGTATACTACTGAAGTTGACTGCACAGGCTTTTTATGTTCCTAAACTCTACCTCAGCTCCCTTCAGAAGCTATTTTGATTTCTCTTCCCTAAATCTTGTATGTGCACTTTTTGTATGCTTCCTGTCCTCCATTCCTCCTATTGACAGGGAAGCTATGACATCATTTTTTTTCCTTTTCTCTCCTAAATATTTTTGCTGAGGGCTCTGTGGTCTTGTGCCAGAAGAACCTATTCTACCATTAGTATTTTAGTCACAAGGCTTCAATGAAACTCCCTTCTGGGCCATCACCCAGACTTTGTGCAATATCTTCACAGTGATATTGTCAAAAATAGTCTCAAAAAGATGTGATCCTTTCCATCTTTCTCCTGTGCCTTCCAAAAAGCATGGTAGGAGCAGCGTAGTTAAATTGTGAAAGTAGGCCTGTGAGTATCGCTTTCTCTCAGTGAGCAGAAGGGCTGACTGCAGTGGGGGGAGTCTAACAGGAAAGTGGTACTTCAGGTCGTTGCTGTGCCTTTTTCATTCTTGCACCTYATCTGTGTAAATTTAAGGGCTGGCTTTTGTGGGAGTTGGAGATCCATGATTATAGAATGCAACTGCAAGACTTGTGTTTAAAACAGTACAGTAATGAGATTTCTAACATGATTTTGTTTGTTTTTTTTACAGATGCTGTATCCATCTAGGATCTAAATTTTTATTGGAAATAAAATGCAGAATCTGTTTCATTTTTGTACACTTGTGTTTTTATCCCCTCTTAAGTGTTTGAAGGACTTTTTTTTCTTTTTTTGGTAGCATATCAAAATCTTCAGCGCAGTGATGTAGTAGTGAGTCTGAACTAGGTGTTAAAATGAAGTGTGATCTATCCTTGGCAGGGTATTCATGGAGCAGACTATATCCTAAAGACAAAAAACTAGYAGCCTTTACTGTGACCTGTCTACCTCTCATCATGGAATCAGAATGATTTACAAAGCTGAACAATAAATGTTTGCAAGTCTGTAAACTACACACAAGCTTTATATAGAACATGAGAAAAATTTCCTTGCCTACCTAGTAGAGGGAAACYTCTTAACGTTTTGTATCTCTTGTATTAGACGAAGACTGCTATTGAGACGAAACTGATAAATGTTTATRTAGAGATTTAAATCCTAGCAGATGTAAATCCTTCTAGGTCTCATCTAAAACTAGTTGTTTTAGTAGGATCACAAAGAATGAGACTGCAGATATCCTGGGCAGTATGCATGGTATTAACATCTGCTCTATGTAACCTAGTTACATACCTGTTTTAGGTTTTTATCCCGTACAACTCCATAGTGCATGAGTATTACACTGACTGGTTTCCTGGCCTGCCTTACCACAAAACTTAGTGGGAAAGGGTGGGTGGGAATATCTTTACACATAAGACTATTATTTTCATGAGTCCTTTAATGCTTGTTGAACAAGGAGGTGACAAAAATGGACTGAARATTCTTAAAATGCAAGTCTTAGAGAGTTCGAGTACATTCCTCAAATGCCAGGTAATTTTAAGGGATGTTTGAGACGGCTGCAGGTTGACACGGTTACTGATGTCATAGTCTTGCCCTCTTCCCAAAATGACCCATCAATACACTAGGTGGGCGGGTGATGTGCCTTGTATGATGCAATTTCAGTGCCATTAGGAAAACGGCCCTGGTCACTGAGGCAGGTGAGTTGCCACAGCCAAGTGGCTAAGAATTTGGCCTTAGCCAGTCCCCCTCGGGTTGCATGTATCTCTCTGTTCCTGTGAGCCAGAGCTTCCTGCTGCCTACCAGCCCTGCTGTGTGCCTGTGGCAGGGAGCCCCTCTGGGCTGGGGGTTCTGCTCGTCTCCTGTGTTCTACAGGTGACCCCTTACAGTGGGCTGGTGTTTAGTCAATAATCCTCTTCCATCTGAAGGAGGTAAAGCAGCTTTGTGCATTCGGATAATATTACTAGGTAATCRAAGGGTTTTTTTTTGTTAATTGCAATTCAAACACCAGTTCGTTGAACCTGACTGCATGTGCATGGTATGTTAATTGTTTTACTGGACTTAGTAATACTGTCAATACTGCTTTCTGCAACAACAAGGTAGCACTTGCAATGGAAAGCTGCAGCTTATACATGGGTGAAAAGAAACTTTATACAGTGTGCAACTTGCAGAATGCTGAGTTAGGTCAGCCAGAGCTTTATTTTTCTGTGAATAGCAACAACCTGCACAAATAGAACTTGGAGAGATAAGGTGGAATGCATGTCAAATTTCCAGCATTAGGCTATACTAGAAAAACAAAGAGGAAGCTTTGTACTAGGTGAATCTAACTATAACAGCATGTGATTAAGATGCTGGTCCCTGCTGTGTATTTGGGTTCTGCTGATGAGAAGGGAATGAGTGTTCTTGAGGTTGAGACAGGATGCCTACAGGTATATAGTAGATCTCTTCTTTTTCTTCCCCTATCCTCTCTTTTGCTCTACAGGATTACTAAGGCACAAAGCCTGTTCTTGGGACGTCAAACATCAAATAGCGTGCAGCTAAACTTTGGGGACYGCTTTGTATCAAAACTCAGCTATTTCCTATTATGTTCATTTAGCCTCCCCTAAACTAGTGTGTTTACTTGTACATGATAGCTACTCAAAAAAGCAGGCTTGGCCTGTGCATGTGCCTTTGCTACAGCTCCCAAGGAGGTACCCCACTCATTCCTTTCCCCAGCAGTGCTTGTAGAAACTACGTGTTGTGTGGGAGGAAGTTATGGCATCAGAGTTGCCAGGGGAGCCCACTGCATGCTCTCTTGTGGAGCCAACCCACTGGGAGCTCCTCAACCTGCTGGACACAGTCGGGCAGCGGAATGGTCGGCTGCTGGTGATGGAGATGGACGATGCCCACGAGAGATCTCCTTTGGTGCTGATGGATTTTGCTCAGGATCTGTTTGGTGCGGTTGACCTCAAGGCTAAACTCCAGCAGAAAGAGGTGACTGAGGAGGAACAGGAGCCACAGCCACAGCCACAGCTGGCTTTCATGCTGTGGCAAGCCACCACTCTGAAGCAGCTCATGCAGTGGGATCACCTGGATGAAACTCTCTGGAACTTAAGGAGCCTCTTCCCCAGCATGCCGGCTGTGCTGGTGCTGGTGATGATCCAGCCGGACCCACAGAAGCAACCAGAACAGACAGCAGAAGCGCTGAGGAGGATGCAGTGTCTGTTGGATGGGGCTTTCCAGGAGCTCGTGGTAGAGGCAGCAGTTTACAGCCCGGGCCAGCCTGACGGTATCCTGGAGGTCGAGAGAGCTGCGTGCAGAGCACTGAGAGAAGTCTTAAAAGGCCGTGAAGGTATCCTGGGGACAGAGGCAAGGGACAAGGGAGACAGGCTTTTTGGAAACAAAATCCCAGATGCTTAAGCTCAGGCAAGGAAGGGTTTGAGGGGCAGCGTAGACAAAATTAATACTTGGTGACTGGGTTGAGGTGCAGGAGGGGAAGGAAGCTGAATTTAGGCCTTGCTGGCAGTGTGAGCTAGATACGAGAATGAGAGCTTGAGGTGCTGGGTTGGGGGTTGAAAACGAGAGTTGGAGGCAACTTTTTGTCCCAGGTTGGAATGTAGTGGCTCTTGCTCCTTGCTGTAAAACACATGGGCTGTTCAGTATGAGAACTGCAGCTTTGACTCCACTGCTGGGGCTCTCTGTGATTACATTAATGGTTGTGGAGTCCCACTGATTCTGTGCTCTTCATCAGGGAGGCGTGTGAAGTTTTAAGGGGTGAACTGTAGGCCAGAGCTATCACTGGTGTGATGCACACTGTCTTCTACCATGTGCATTTCCTCCCCTAGAAATCACCTCCCAGGATCCAGTTACCATTTGGCTCAGCCTGACTACATGCGACACAAGATACCAAAGACAATTTGAGGATGGGCTCTCTTAGGCAGCAAGATCCAGCAGGTGGGGTTTAGTTCTGTTCACCTAGACATGCCTTTGCAGAAATATTTCCCTGATACTGCCTTGGTTATTTGCCCAGTCCCTCTGCACAGAAGGAATTTGGTGCACCCCAGTGCATTCAAACAGATCTGCCCGGGAGATCCTCTATGTACATGACTGTTTCTGAACTTGGAGGAACAGATACCTCCAATGCCCCCTCTTCCCTGCTTTCAAAACTATACTGAGCTGTGAGAACAGGATGGGAGAGGCACATAACTGGGCTTAAATACTTTGAGAATGATGCTGCAGAAAACCCAAGGAAGGGCAGACAGACCCTAAGCAACTCCGCACACATTCAGTCTGCGGTGGAGGGCAGCCCCGTGCTTTGGGATGCTGCAGCAAGGCAGGATCCTGAGAACGTCTCAGCAGCCTGCTGCCAGAAGGGGACACTGCTCCCACAGCGTAATGCTGWCCTTGCTCCAAAGCTCAGATTTCTCTGCTGCATCGTTTGGACAATCTACCGCAGGAAACTTCTGTCAAAACTCACTGCAACCTCTTTGAGTTTCCACTTTGCATGAAATGAGATATTCCAGCAAGGAATATTCTCTATAATCCTGCTGAGCTGGTTCAGCTGTGAACAGGGAGGGAGACAGAGCGGGGCCAGCTGCCTCTGGATTTTAGACTGTCTCAAAACCGTGATAGTAAAAGACACTGTAAGGTAAGATCTAAGACGACGTCTTTCCAACAGAGAGCCTGGACTCAGGGGTCCCTGGTATATAGTTCCCATCAGCACAGAGCTGTAGTTCGCTGGGGTTGTTTGCAGTCACAGGATGGTGGAAGAGCAAAGTTTGCTGCCTGGTCTCTCTTATTGGCCAGGACACTACAAACAAGATAAAGGCCCCTTTCCTGTTGTGTTGCTTTTTGCCTTTAGTGTGTTGATCGTTCCCAGGCTACTGCCTCCACTCTGGGATAGTTGAAGGGTCAAGGACATGCTCTCTAAGCTCGTTCTGCTTCCTTGGTCCATGGGATTCTCCTTCCCATCAACCCCACTGGAAAGGTTTGGGGATGGTTGTGTGCATGGCATGCCCTACAACTCAAGAGTTCATGGGCAGCCTCTCTGGGTGTGCCTGGTAGCTCAGTGAGGGGTGTTTGGCCATGCAAGATCTTGCTGTGATTAATGCTGTGTTGTTGTGCTTGCTGCCTGAGCAGCCTGTGAATGTCCCTTCAATACACTGGGTTTTCACCCAAACTTGCTGTATCTTCACCCAAACACCACTGAAATCTGTAGATCAGGATCTGAGAGATGTCTAACGGAGATATCAATGTAGCAGTTGCAGAAGGAAGGACTGAGTGGCATGGGCTGAATGTGCAGCATGCATGGGACTGAGAATCAGCTGGGGCGAGGGACAGACTGTCCTGATACGTACCTGGGTGCAGACTGATTTTGCTAAGCCCTTCTATAACAGGAAATAAAGCAGCATCCTCTCAGAACTAGAGATACTGCAAGTAAAATAGTACTTTGATATTCAGTCCTCCTCACTCCTGGGGAAAAAAAAGACAAAAAAATCAACATTTAGTCAACTGTGCATTTAAGGGGATTTTGCAGGGAATTGACCTTACCTACAAGTTGGTTCAAGTTGACGTACAGCAGATTAAATTATCGGGGATGGGCTACTTTGGATGGGAGGCAGTGTGGGAGCAGTGGGTAGTTTTTGTGTGTCTAACAACGTCCCATTTAATAGCTCAATTCATTTCCCTTCAGTTATTTCTAGGCATGACAAGGGCCATGATTAGTTGTACATTTTTGCATTTGGAGCTTATGTGCATTTCTTCTCTAATTTGTTTTTCACAGGTCCTGTATCCATGTTAAGATCTTAACTATCTCCAAAAGAGACATTAAAACCTGTTTATTCCCCATTTGCCTATCTGCGTGTATACATATAAAACCTTTAAAGTACCAAACGACAATTACCATAACGCTCCTGCAGAAATGACAACTGTGGGCAATATAATAGGGAAGCAGTGAGATTTGAAGGTGGTATGGGGTCTCTGAACCAACATTACTCTGGCAAAGAATCCTTCGGGTTACTATACAAATATGAGTYCTTTCCATATCCTTGAGGATACTGTGACTTTACTAAGCAAAATAACCCCACTGTAGGTGTTTGCTTGACTCTGGCACTTGGAACCCTCTTGGATGAGGTGTTGGTTCTCAGTAAAAGCCTGATTTAAAGGAAGGGGAGAAAAATGACCTTGTACAGTTGTATGAGTGTAATTACAACACACTTGACTTGTTTTCTCTCTTGTGAAAGAGATTTTCCAAAAGTAATCAGATATCTTGAGATATCCCTGCCTTTAGAGAAGACGCTTATCGTTTCGTACCAAGCTATGCAGAAACAGTCTCCCTTGAGACAAGATGTTTTCTGTATCCTGTGGATAGTTCAGGCCGCATGTCAGTGCAGAAARTTTTGCTTCAAAAGACTCCTGATCTGGACATCCTTAAAGCATGTAACCTTGCTGAAATCTCGTGTTTCTATTGTTTCCTGTAACATCAGAAACAATGGTGCAGTTAACGGTGCAAATTCAGATGCAGCCCATGTGGCACTCTCAAGTTTCTCCTGTGCCAGCATGTTCATGCTGTGTGCAGCCACAGCCGCATGGGGTGATGAGTCTGCACTGCAAAGTGCTTCTGATGGAAGGAGGAGGTTTGAAGCGCGTGGCTGAAATCCTGGCCAGGACCTGACCTGCACACAGTCATTGTGCAGAGGCAAACACCATAGCCAGCACTGAGAGCATGGGGATGACGCAGCTGCAGAGTTTCATCTAGCCATCGGGGTGAGGAGTTTGATGACCCAGGTGACTGAGGAGAAGAGGCACAATGCAGTGGGTGCTCTCAAGCTGTGGCCCCAGATGGGATCTGGGGTAACTTTTGAGGGATTCTCAAAGGGTAAGAAACAGGCTGGACTGCTGGTGTTGAAGGCACAGCCTGAGCGGCTCCTTCCTCAGCAGCAGGAAGCTCTGTGCCTTGTGTCCCTGCTGAGCTTGATGTGGGTCAGCTGAATATCTGGCCCTTGGGTTCTTGGTCCCCAGCCAAGCTGGAGTCCTGTGAGCAGATGGCTGTGTCCCGAAGTGAAGACCTTAATCAGATATAGGATATATTTGAAGGCTGGTAGCCATGAGTCCCAGGTCCTGCAACTTGTTGTCAAATCAAAGGTGAGGGTCCAGCTGAGGACCTGGCAGGGCTTAACCATCAGGCCTGCGTTGCTCTTGGTTTTTGAGGGAAATATCAGAAGTTGAAGGTGCAGCTATAAATGATGAGAGTATTGATGTACAAGCTTCTACCAGCCTCCTTTCAGTTGGCACCACTGGATTTCAGGGACTGCCCAAGCTGGGAGCACAGGGACAGTGCCATCACTGGCCAATTCTTCCTTGTCAGTGCAGGGCCCAAGGATCACTCATCACTGAGCAAAAAAAMCAGGGTTTTGTCACCAACCAAGGAAATGGGTGATGAGTTGGAATCACTCACTAGCTGGTGGCAAAGCGAGGCTGGGAAATCATTGGGTCAGAAACCTGCTTGGAATAAAAGTTAGTAGAAAGGAGGTGGTGTAGTTGTCTGGGGTCACACTGGTTTGTTTGAACGCACATAATCACRTGCTAAGATGTAGCTGGTAAAAGGCCAAAAGAGACAACGTAGTCCTCAAGTCTGATTTCAGATTTATTGCCAGCCAATTAGTGAACATCTTCCCAAAGGAGCAGCAGAGTGGAGCAGTCTGGGAGGCAGACTCCACTGCTCTCCGAGTGGACAGTGGCAGCATCCCCCCTCCTGCATGATCTGCACTCCTCCGGTGCCCAGGGCTCTCTGCACATGGCCCTGTGCCTGGTGCCCATCCACCTCTGCAGAGATCCCTTCCTACTCTGTGCCATCCACAAAGGGATGGTGCCTCAAGGGAACCCATGGCCTCGTAGAGGTGCCCTGGGCATTCCTTGCTGGTGTGAGGAGCAGGAGACAGCAGGAGACTGGAGAACATAGGCCAGGAAAGGTCTGGGGTCTCCACCAGGAACCCAGGGTGGATACAGAGCACCTGAGCCTTAGGGCAGCTGGGGACTTCCCAGGTTTATTTGTTTTCGGGGTGTAACCCGCTGTGGGCAGGTCCTGAGTGGATTACGCAGAGGTGTGATGACCTGGGTGGACCCAGGCCAGGGCTGAGCTGGTGCAGACTGCGAGGGGACCGACRGGCGCCCTGGAGCGGGGCTGCCTCAGCAGGCCCTGGCGGCGGCTGGGCTTGGGGAGCAGGGAGCTGGGACATAACAAAATGATGATCTAGTCTGGATGTAGTTGTGACTGAAGCTGTCACAGGACAGACCCCAGTCTGGTTTGATCCACTTCAAGCTTCAGTGGGTGAAAAATCAGGCAGGGGTCTGGGGGCTAAAAAGGTTGAACAGGGTTTTGGGGAAGGTTGGTGGAGGAGATGGGAGGAGCGGTGGGGGAATGAACAGGGGACAGAGACAAGAAAGGGGTCAGTGGAACCGTGTAGGTCCAGGGATAAGAGAGGGCTGAGGTGTTTTCTTCACTTGCAATTGCATCTCTGCGTCCTCTGCAGCCCTCTGTCCCCCCACCCTCCACCCAGGAGGTCTCCACGAACCTCGAGCTCAGCCAGTGCCCGTCCCCACGCTCCTGCTAGCACTGCACAGCTACAACAGCTGCTCCCCGGCACCTCTTAATGGCGACGTGTTTTTCGGCAGCAGTAAGGGATGCAGGTTTGGGGAGCGGGCCTGCAGAAGAGCACTCGCGCAGAGGTTCGGTACGGCTCTGCTTGCCAGCAGCCAGCTCCCCCCGCTAGCTGGCCTGAGGCTTTTCCCCGTGCCCCCGCGAGCACCAGGGCTGCTGAAGGGGAGTTTGAGGAGCTGGACTGGGACGCAGACGCAGGGGCTCAGAGCYTGCTGCAGCCCCCCAACTCTGTCTTTCTTGCTTAGCCTCCGTGTGCCCCAGGTCCTATCACAAAACCTGGCGTGAGAATCCTTTCTCCTGCCCTGTCTCTCTGCTCTTGTTAGATGAGAGGCTCATCCTAGCAAATGCTTCTCCTCAGCAATCTAATCAAATGGGTCTTTAGTCTTCAAGGTGCTGCTAATGTATTATGAATTTATTTGAGCATCCTTTCTTTCCCCGTGGAAGTCCAGAATGAACAGACATTGGGTTTGCTCTGAACAGGCACAGGCATGTGTAAGAGATGTGATCACCCACCTTTAGGGTAATTTTTTTTATAAATGTGGCTGTCAGATTGTTGTTTGATGGCAAAGGGAGGAGTGTTCAGGCCTTGTAAATACGCCTGTGTGTTTGCTCGGATGCCTGCCAGAGCTCTGAAACCACTTTGGTGACTACAAATACTGCTGAGCCGATGACTGGTTTTAGCTGTTTGAGCTGTATCTCTAACACAGGGGAAGATAAAGCTGTATTTGCTATTAGGTCTTACCCCTGTTAATGAGTAAAGAAACGTAAACAGGGTTGTCTGGGTATTGTGGGTTACACTCACCTTTCCAACCAGCGTCAACCGGCAGCGGAACATACGCACCCAAAATTAACTATAGAATTGCAGTGGAGCTGCAAATTGCCATCAAAGAACAGTTTCATCCATTCCCAAATGCTAGTTTTTAAATGCAGTCATGATGGCAGTTTAAACCGTGGAGCTGCTGAGGAGAAACCGCCAGTGATGCYTGTCCTGAGCTGAGTTAGGAAGAGCATTTTATTTTTTCTGTGCGTTCTCTTCTTCTGCAGTAATCATCTTTATAAACTTTGTWGTCTCTTACTTGAAAGCCCATTTCCCAAAGCACCTTGGAGTTTATATGCAAGTCATTGGCATGGTGCCAGCTGAAAAGAGAGACCTGCGGTGCAAATGGCCTTTGCATRGCCAGTAGGTTGTGACTGTCACTGTCACGCCACAGGCTGCTCTGGCAAGGCCAGCTATTCCGCTGGCTCACATGGAATTTGAATGCGCTGTGGATCTTGTTTTGCCTCTTYGCAGGGAACATCCTGCTTCCTTAGAGGCAGCTTTAACAAATCTGGGCTTCCCCTGGTCAGACCGGTCAAAGGAAAGTCTTTCTTTGGTTTGTTCCCTGCAGGGAAGAGCCTCTTCTGGTGCTGGCTCTCAGCAYAGAGCTCTTCCTGGAGACCTTCCGCTCTCCACTGGCTTCTGGACAAAACTCGGTGAGATCCATGTCCCAAATTCTGTGCCAGAGGGGAAGTACRATGAGAGAAACACCAGGGCTGTGGGCTCCTGGGGTCCTGCTAGCACAGGGGGGAGACCCTGGCACCCACTCCTGCCCCTCCTGCTGCTCTTGGCTCTGCTGATGGTGACAACTGCACCCGGGGCTAATCTCCAAGCAAAAACCAAGGGGGCTTAAAAGGGATTCTAAACAGATGAGAAGAAATCCTTATAAATGCTTAATCTAGCAATCGCAAAGGCCAGACCTGGCTGTTGGAGTGTTCCTGACTTCATAGCGYGGGCACATTGACAGCTGCTTTCAGGGTTGCCTTGCTGGCGTGGGAGCACGGGCTCTTGCGACAGTAGACCCTGATCTTTGGAAGAGGAGCCTAACCTTCCTGCGTTATCTTCCCCGGTTTTGGTTATCTGTGCTTGTCAATGAGTAAGTTACTTTTACTAGGCGCCAGGGCAGAAAGTCCCTCTGCAAGCTGTGGGCAAGGCAGTGTGGCCCCAGCAGTGACGGCGTGGGGCAATGTTTGCTCACTCTGTCATACCCGGGGCACACTTTTGCCTGGCTTAAAATTAGTGGCACGCAGCAACCTTCGCAAGCTCCCCCAGCTCCGTCATGCCTGGGGACCAGCGCGTGGCCGCTGGGCCTGGCTCCCAGCACGTCCCTTGCCTGCAGGGCAGCCGTCTCCTGGCCGGCCCTGTGGGTGACCGAGGGGACGGGCAGGGAGCGGGCCAGCCGGCTCAGTGCCTTCGCCACACACGTGTGCTCTGACGCACCCGCTGGAAATCACTGATCGAAGRCGTCTGGGCAGGTGCTGGGATTTCAGCCCTGCTTTCATCCAAAGCGCTCTAGAGCCTCATCCGTCTGTCCCGCAGAAATGATCCAGCTCCGGACAGCCTCAGAGAGAGACCGGCAGATGTGATTCCTGCTGCTGGCACCTTTGAGTCATTTATACCACCCCAGGCTCTCACAAAAAGAYGTTACCTGTTTGGGGTGAGGGAAGTTTGGGGCCTATATCTGATTAAGGCTCACAGGGCATGAGTCTATTTCCTCCTCTGACTGTCTTGTAGTTTTTCCCGTAACTTGATTCCTGCCTGTACTGGCAGTTCCCAACAGAAAAACCCATGTACAATTCTCTTTAAGCAGCACGGGAAAAGTTGCAGAATCTGTTTTCACACTTCCTCTTGGACTGAGACTCTCCCTAACCTCTCACCTCAACGTCACCCATGCAGCCAGAGCAAATACATGCCCAAGTGGTCCCCAGCTATAAATTGATGCAGACTGCGTCGGGCTTTCATGGCCATATAGGCTCTTTTCCTCTTGCAAACCAGCACGATGTGCTCATGCATGGCCCCTGCACCAGCACCGCCTCTTGGCGAGGAGCCCTGCAGGCTGTTGGTGCTCTTTAGCGGGTAGGTGGATATAAGGAATAGGGAAAGCATTTGTCACACGTGCTTTGGATCGGGGCTTCCTAGTTCATCCGATGTGCGTGCTGCACGGTGCAAGTGCCAGGCCAGGCTCCCCGTCCATCGCTCTCTTGCGGCTTTCATTTGCTGTCGGCAGGCAGGGCCTGCTCGGGGGATATGGGCATGTCTCCGGGCTCGGGCTGTGTAATSTGTGCCAGCACCGGAGCCCTGATTATAGCTCTGCACTTTCACCCGCAGACAGTTCGCGCTTCCCTGGGACAGGCGCGTGTCACTGCCGAGCGCAGCTGCCTCTCGGGATCGTGCTTTGCCCCTGGGGCGGACAGACGGATGGACGGGGTGTTTGCAGAGGGGAGGCCGTGGGGCTGCGGGCGGAGGGGCGCAGCGGCGGGGCGGCGCTGCACCTCGGTCCTGCAG
>NW_028187155.1:1005521-1037351 GCF_003343005.1 Rhea americana | reverse complement strand
CTGCCGCGCCGCCGCCTGCCGCGCCCTGCGGGCCGCCCTGCAGCACCCAGCAGGTACCGGGGGCGGGGGCGGCCCGGGGAGCGCTTGGCCAGGACCGCGGCACCCCCCCCCCAACACACACACTGTTCTCGCAGGGGTCGTGGGCACGCGAGGCCCTTCCCATCAGGGTCTGTCCCGCGCTGATGGGAGCCGGCCTTTCCATGCAGAATTTGCCCCATCCCGGTGGGATCTGGCCTTTCCCAATGGGATTTTCTTTGATACAGTGGGATTTGCCCCATGCTGGTGGGATCTGGTCTTTCCCAACAGGACCTGCCCCTTCCTGGTGGGGTTCCTAACTCTAGCAGCCGGGTGGCATGTTGAAAAGCACTAGGGCAGCTCTTGGTAGCAGAGGTGACCAGTGTGACGTGGTGGCGCTCCTTGTTTGTGGACACATGTTCTTGGGACAAGGTATTGGGGTGCAGCCCCTGCCGTAGGGTGCAGGCAGGCCCCAGGGGAGCTTGTGCTGACGTAACATAATAAGTAAGAACAGTAGAAGTGGAGTCATGTCTGTGTCTCTGCCCCCGAAGCAGCCACAGAGAGCAGCCTGGGCTCACATGGTTTTTGGCACTGCTTGTCTTGGGGTGTTTCCCTTTCTTCTTCCTTCCTTTATTTTTTCTCCTTTTTCCCTTGCTCCCCTTCATCTCCAAGGACTCGGGAGTTTTGCCTGCTCTCTGCCTTGCTCCTGAGGGTTCCCAGCAGTTGTCCTCAGCTCTGCACTGACAGGGTCCTCTGGGATCCCAGGGACATGGGGATGGTTGGCTTTCCCTGCCTGGTGGGCAGGAGCTCACCCATGCCATTGAAATTAGCTCAGGGCAGAATCCTGGAGCTGAACGTCAAGGAGCTTTGAGAGTGCCAGGACTGACGCCGTCTCTCTGTGAAGGTGTGGTGCTACCTTCTGCCATCRCTTGGTCTGGGAAATAGCATGGCAGCTAGCAGTGGAGAAAGAAGACCACAAAGAGCTTGAGCAGGTGTTGCAGCCAGCCTGCTTGTGTGTACTTTATAAGCGTTGTGGGTAGGAGGACTCAGTGTGTTGCTTTAATTCACCTCTGATGCTCTGCCTGTTGCTCTTAGTCATGTTAAGCGTCCTGTGACCTGCATGTGTAATGAGGATCCTCATCAGCTTTGGCGTTAGACCTTAGGCAAGGATGGCTACTTTCATGCCCCCGTAGCCCAACAAACYGAAGTCTCCATGTGGCCAAAGAGATCCAGGCATAGCTATGCCTTTGGAGAGCTGGAGAGCCCAGGGCTGATGGTGCATGGGAGAGGACAGATCCCAGGTTCTTTGCAGGACAGAGCTGTCATGGGCTGCCCGGGCCCTGCAGTCCCAGCACGACCCTGCAGCACCACACTGCTACCATGACAGTGCACAGTTGCCTTGCAAGCCACAGTCTGATCTCCTTTGCCCTGCAAGTGAGGCACAAGGTGAATAATAACTTCACCATAGTGTGCAGAAAAATTGTATGAGAGAGGGGCCAGGGCTGCTTGGGGATGCAGAGCACTGTGGGAAGCAAGCAGCTGCTCTCCTAGTGATGCCACCATGAAGATATCCTCAGTCAGGACTGAGCCTCTCTTTTTTCCCCTTCTTGATTTTGAAGTGCTAAGCTGGAAAAAAAATAGTGCTTGTATTTGGATAAAGATGTTGGGATGTATACAGAGTATCTGCATTTGTTTACACTGGTATAACCTGTAAGGCGCTGTGTACATACACTCATATTTCAGACCATCCCTAAAGTCCCTTCCTCTTCCACCTACCTCCCTGCTCAGCTCTGCCAGTGCCAGTCACTGGGGCTGCAGCTCCCTTGCTGGGAAGCTCCCAGATGCTGTTATTTGCGTAGTGGAGCTGGGACAGGAACCGCTGTGGGGTTTGTGGACCTCTCCAGTCGAAGGGGGCTGTGGGGTATCCCGTCAGGCCAGCGGTTTGTCCAGGGTCCCACGGCAGGCTGAGAGGAGGGGACGTGCTTACGCGTGGAAGGCTGGTTTGTTGACTGACAGGAAACATTGCTACTGTGGGCCATTTAGTGTTGCAATGGTTTGATAAGATGAAGGACGCTGAAGCAGTTTGTCGTTTGTTACTGGGAGATAAAACCTGATGAGGAGGTGAAAGGCTGTGCAATATTGCAATGGGGATGCTGAGCTGCTGCTGTTTGAAACCCTAGAAAATAAGCTGCTGTAGTGTTTACTACAGTGGCTTGAAAGCTTGTAGTAACTTGCTGTGACCTTTGTTGTCCTCCAGAATAAATACTCTACATAGATGGAGGCTGCATACCCTCTGCATTTTGCAAGCAGTTGTAGCTTTAATTTTTAATGTGCTACGAGTCTCTGTGTTTCCAGCAGGTCTCCCTGAGAGGGGGAACTGCTTAATGAAGAGGGGAGCGGTAAATAGGTTGACATGCAGAAGCCGTGTGATAATGCAATAGTAAAACTTCCTCCTGCAGGGATGCCCTGAATGTGTCAGTCCTCCGTGTTGCCACGTGCACTGGGTAAACTGCCAGGTTGCTTGCTCTCTCTCGGCTGCTGTGGCTGCTGCTTTCAAACCAGCTCCTGTTTGAACCCTGGCTGTTTTGTGGGAAAAGAGTATTCAGGAGGGCTTTGGCAGTAATGCGGCAAGGAGAGGGAGGTTGACACTAAGGGCAAATTTCAGGCTTGGCAGCCTGAAATGAGCATTTCCAGGAGCTGCTCTGTGCTTTGATGGGAGGGTTCTGTGGAGCAGCCCAGGTTTCACTACAAAAAGAGTTGGGAGTGTGGAGGGAACGAGTTGTACATCAACAGCGGGGAGTTGGGGGAGCAGCACTGAGAGACGTTGACCTAACAACTGAATTCCTCTTCTCTGGTTAATCCCAAAGAGCGGAAAGAGAGCGAGAGGTGGAGACTCCCTTCCTTCCTGCAATGCATTTATCATGGCTGCAGGAGAAAAGGCCATGTAGCAGAACCTGCAAATGTTCATGAAGGTACGTGCAGCTCCCTTGAAGGCTTTGTACTTCCAGCGTGACTGCCGGAGGTTCCTCCCTGACTCCCTGCTGGTCCCGATGCCTACACCCGTTGTTGGTGGCCTCCTTAAGCTATTTCCAGCTCCACAGCTGCTTTGGCCAGAGCCTGGAGACAACCAGCATGTGCCTGGCTGCTGTGGTGCCATCTCCCTGCTTTCTGACTTGCCCAGAGTCTCTGTAAGCACCTGCACGCGGAGCTGAAATAGCAGTGCTCAGCACCAGCGATGCCATGGATTAGCTGGCGCACACCTGAACAGCTGYTGCTGTTTACACCCTCTCCAATAGTGCCAGCACTTGGCCCTGGTGCAGAGCAAAYGCCTTCAAGGGGTTCTGTGCTCAGGGCTTACCCCAGCCAGCTRGGTGCCCTGGAGTGAGCAGGCACCGCTCTGCAGCCCTCTGCTCTCATGCTGCYTCTGGCAGTGTGGGTTTTTATGTTTCTTTCTCTCTTGCCCCTCTGTTTCCAGATGCATTTTTCAGCTGTAGTGAGTGACACGTCCCCTCTTGAGAAGTGTGCATTGTGTAGGACTCTCTTGGTTGTTTGTCAGCCTCCTTCAGATCTTTCACTTGGCAGAATCAAAACATGCTGAGTCCAGTGTGTTGCTACACCCTGGGGAGCACTGCTGAACTACACTGCATTTTGTGAAAGTTCCTGGCAGCAGAATTTCTGAATTGGAAATCTCGATCTTCGTGAAGTTTTCTGCAAATGCAGCTGGCAGCAGCATTCCCCAAACATGTGCTGTGAGGCCAGTGGGAGGAACAAGAGGGCAGTCAGCCTTGGGCTCCCTGACTTGAAAGGAAATTGTTCAGGGATCGTACAGCCTTCTGTTTTGAGAGCCACATGCTTAGTGTTTGCTGTACCATTGGCACTTCTGCTCACCTCTTCCAGCAACAATTTCCTTTTTCTGCAGAGAGCCCATTCCAGGAGGCTATAATGTGTGAGCAGGAGAAGAGGTCCAAACTGCTCTATGGGGCATGCGAGAGGGGAGATTCTCCTGTTATAAACACAAGGATCTGAGAAAGTGACTGAAATGCCCAATTTGTGCAGCTTTGAGACACTTCCTCTAGTGGAAGACAGTGGGTCAAAAAATGTGAGTGCCTAATCTTGCAGTCAATGTCAGGCAGATGAAGTCTYATACCCATACAGCATGCTTTAAAATTGCTGAGGTTGCAGCAGCCCATGGAGCTGTCTGCAGGACTGGGACCAGGTGCTCYTTTGCTCTCAAATCACCTGTTTGCTGGAGCAGCCTCTAGTTTGTAAAATCAAATGGGAATCAATTACGGAAAAATCAGCCACTCTTAGGTTCTACCAATTGCTTTGACTGCATGCTCTATTTTTATGTTATTTTAAGTTGCAATTTGCATGAGAAGAAGGGTTTCACAGCTGAGCTCTCTGCTACCTTGGCCTCTCTCTGCTCTTTGCAGATGACATGCAGGACCTTGAGGAAGAAGTGGCTCTGACCAGCCTATCGCCCAATGGAAACTATGGACAAGCTGCTGGAGGCACAGGGACCTAGAGCTGCTGCGGACCCAGTATGGGTCGTGTCCTGGATCTACCTGGCTGAATTGGAGCTGTGGGAGGAAAAGCTGGCGCGTGCCTACGTGCCCTCTCCTCTTGRGAGCAGCTGCTTGCCTTAATTCGCCAGGGCCTTCTGTAGCTACCAAAAGCCTCTAGCGTCTATGCTAGCCAGCCCTCCTCTGCTCGCAGCGCTGCAGCAGCAGAGCTTCATGGGGGCTGCGTCTCRCTGCCCATGGGGTGCCTGGAGCTGCCGATGGGAAATGGGCTTTTGAGAAGCCCTTTGGGAACATTATCTTTCGGCTGGGCATGATGACATGCGGATTTGGGATGTTGAATGCTGCAATCTGCCTGCAGAAAGAGGAATGCTTTTGAATTCTGAGCAAAATTCCCTGCGGAGAGAGGCCTTTCAGGCTGCTCTCCCTGGCAAGCAGACTCTGCTGCCATGTTTTCCTGTTTTATTGCTGTTTTGAAGTTTTTCTCCCACTTTCTGATCAGGAAAACTTGGTGGCATGGGGACTGCAGTGGGACTAAGTATGAGGCCTTGGACTGACACACAGGCTGAATAGGCTTGAACTTTACTGTGTAATGCAAAGAACTGCAAAAATAGCCTGTCTTGGGTTGCAAGAATAATACAGAAGATACTGATACCAGTGGCAGTGGGAGTGTGGTTTTGAGAGCAGGATGCATCTGTCTGGCTTGTCTTGGCATTCATGGACTGACCGATGGGCTGCCTGGGCTGGGAGGTGACAGAYGTGGACTGCTGTATGGTTGATGTTAGGTAAGGTGATGAGAGAGGCCTGTATGAGCACAGACCTCTCCGCAACCATGTGGAGGAGGCCCACTGTCTTCCTCTCACTGAGATGTGGCTGCTTCATAAGTAAATACATATATATGTATGAAGAATCATCTACCTAAGTAGTTCCAAATGGCTACTGTTAGCCTGTGGGRCAACACACAGAATAGTAGAGGTTGGAAGGGACCTCTGGAGATTGCCTGGTCCAAGCCCCTGCTCAAGCAGGGTCAAACACAATTAATTATATAKAGATCCTTGGCTGATGGAGACTATTAACACAATGCTAGGAATGCCTTTTTGTGATTATTTTAATGCAACATACAACAGGCTGTGTTTTCTTTTTAGCACAAGTTGCTGGGTCTTGTTTGGGCCTGGCTGGCCTTCTGAAGGTTCTTCTGTCTCAGGAGAGTACCTTCACCCCCTCATCTCCTGTGGGTGTCTGGGGTGCAGCAGTCACCGCACGGTGATATTCTTCCCTGATCGAGTCCTTGTTTAGGCGAGTCTCACAGGAGCTGGCACTATGATCAGGTGAATCTTTTTTTTGCTTGCAATATTTGGCCTTTGCCACCTAGAATGAGGAAATGCAGAGTACAGATTTACACTTAAACCTATCTCAGTGTTACAAATCCAATGGATTTATTTACAGGTAATTTATAGGTAAATCCTGCCAGTTTACCCTTGCAGTGAGACTTTTGTTGAAACCGATGAAATTCCTGGATTTAGAGAGGTGTAAGTGGGAATACATTTTCCCAAGTTTTTTATTTTTTTAGTAGCTGTTCATGTGGAAGTGCAGCAGACGGATTTACAAATTTATTTGGCTTAATAATTTAAGGGCACTGTTATCTTAAGTGCTTGCAGTAAAGAATAAAGACATTTAATATCTGAATTGGACCTTGCTTCAGTCTGTTTTTCCTTTACCACGGTGTAATCCTTAAAATAACATTATGCGTAGTTTAACTGACAATTCCCTTAATTAAAATGTATTCCTGGGTGGGAATGGAGCTAACCCCGGTACACGGCAGTACAGAAGATCAAGAAAATTGGTCGGCACGCAGGTGGGCTGCTCGCCTATCGCTAGTGGGGAAGCCTGGGGGTAAATGATAGTTTTCTGAGAGGAGAGTGGGGCCGACCCCCTCCCGCGCCGTGGTAAAGCTCCCGTAACTTTCATTGCGGGAACCTATTAGGTTTCCTTGAGGAAAAAAAWKGKTTTTTTTTCCTGATTTRGTAGAAACACGAAGGAACCGAGGCGCYGGGGGGGGGGTGTTGGGGTGCCCGAGGGGGAGCGAGGCGCCGGGGGGAGCGAGGCCCACAGGAGGTGCCGGGGGGGGGGGCCGTGAGGGCCCCCCCGTGCCCCTTGTGGGGGGAGGGGCGGGCTGCCGCCGCGCTGCCTGAACGCTTTGGCGGCCCGCGAGGCCCCGCCGCCCCCGGCGCATCTCGGCGCTCCCCGAGCCGCCCCCGGCTGTTCCGGGCTCCCCCCTCCCCGCGGCGTCTTTCTGAGCAGGCGATCGCACCGGGCACCCTCCCCGCGAGGCGCGGGGCCCCGCCGGAAGGGGCCCTTCGCGCCACTTCCGGGCCGGGCGGCGGCGGCGCGCTGCGGTGCGGACCCCAGGCAGCGGCAGCGGCAGCGGCGGCAGCGCAGCGGGCCGGAGCGGGCCGGTCCCGACCCGACCCGACCCGACCGTAGCTCCTCCCGCGGGTCGGCCGGCACCATGATCACCTCGGCCGGTGAGTGAGCGGCGCCGCGCTGCCCGCCGGCCTTTCGCTGAGTCAGGGCCGTGACTGGGCACCGCGGCAGGCCGCGGGGCGCCGGCCGCAGCCCTCCGCGGCGGCGGCCGCACCTCACCCGCCGCTGAGCCGCTCACTCCGACTGGCGGTTTGAGCCGGGGGCAGGAGGCAGGAGCGGGGCTGCCCGGTGCCGGCCCGTGTCGCRGAACCGGCTGAGCCGGGCTCGCCGCCGGGCCGGGGCACGGAGCTTCGCCCCGGGGGATGGYGCCGGAGCAGCTCCCTGCGGACCCTTCCTGGCGCGGCCCTGGGCCGGGCTCTGTGGGAGCATCCCCCAGTTGTGGGAGCCTGGTGAGAGCCAGTCCCCTAATAAGCACGGGCTGTTCCTGTACCGCCACTGGAAACTGAAGGATTGAAGTGTTTAGGGCTACTAATACTAAAGAAAGATAAAAGCAGCAGGCAGAAGGAATCAGGAGGCACTGCAGAGAGAAAGGGGGAAGCTACTGACTTGAGCTGTGAAGGACGTTAGAAATGCAGGTGTGTTGCAGAGGAAAAGCTGGTGTAAAGAGTCCAGGCTAAGGAATTGTATGAGGGATGGGAGGGGTAAACACTGTCTCTGGATGAACTCTACTGAGAGCTTCACAATATGAGAAAAACATGAAAAGTATTTCCAGAACTACTCAGAATGGAAGTTGGTGTTCGACTATGATTGTGGCTTTGTAAGAGAAATAATACAGTGGTCAACAAGTGACTTTCTCTTTTTAAACACTTTTTCTTAAGCATTATTTTAACAGAAGATAATGAGAAATCCATTTTAAAAAGGAGCAGGGTGTTAGACTGAGATTTCTTCTTCCTGGTAGGTTAGATAAATCTAATTAATTTATAAGCAGGAGCTTGTAAAACCCATAAATTTGGAGTATAGTTGCAGGTAACAGTTGGAAAGAGCATGGTGCAGTTACTGAGTCTACTTCCCCTACCTAAGGTTTACTTCAGTGCTTCTTTGGTTGTTTCTGACAGATGCAGGTCTAACATTGTTTTCAAAAATCTCTGGTAATGGAGCTTCCACAACATCCTCAGGCAGAATGATTAACTTGACCTTCCTGTCAGAAAACTTCTATCATCAAACCTCAGTCTTTGACRCTTCAAATCAAGCCTGTTACTACTGTGGCTGTTCATATCTACCGTGGTGGTCAGGTTATTCTTTCTCCTGGTAACTTCCCTATACATATATGAACTCTAGTTCTCTCAAGTTTCACTAGAATAAACAGTTACATACCCTCCAGTCAGCCTTTATAAGCCCTGATTGCTAAATCTCATCATTCTTTTTGCTSTGCTCTGGACACTCTGGTTTGCTAACTGTCTCTAAAATGCGGTGCCCAGCAGTCTGGCTAAGGGTTATCAGTGCCAGAGAGAGGGATTGCTTCATGTACATGCCAGGGAAAACACACACGCATCTCAGCGTGAAGTTTGGGTCTCTGCCTCCCACTGCAGCTGCGTGATATTATGACCACGTTTCATCCTAATCCACTGTATCTCTAAGATTCCTTTCTATATTTATACATTTTAGTTTCACACTGTGCCCTTCCTTTTTGAATTTTATCGTGTATGTGTGTTGGAGGAGAAGAGGTGGTTTTGTTTCTTTTTACAGACTCTCCCTCCACACATACACTTCTCACCCCAATTTGTCAAGATCTCTTAGAATGGCCCTTCCAGTTTGATGTCTTCTGCAGATTAAAAAAGTTCGTAGATCTGTATAACGAATTGGATTGGACTTTGGGCAGATTCTCTTCCCCCCTTTTCAGTTGCATCCTTTCGGTTTATCAACGAACCCTTTACAACMCTTCTTCAAATAGAGCTTTCCAAATAATTGTGGGCGACCCCCTTCAGTTTATTTCAGTTAGACCATGTTTCTTCAGCTGTTTGTATCAATGTTGCTGGGACAGTGTTAGAAGTCTGGGTAAAACTGGGAGATATGGAACCTGTCTCGTTGGTATGAAAAGAAGTTAGGATGCTTTGATACAATTTTCTTTTCTCCTGGGGGAAGAAGTGATTTGCCATAAAATAGCCTGCAGACTAGTGATGGAGCTGGAAGTAAAAAACAGTTTTTTTGAGTTCATGTCTAATACATTTTTCTCTGAGAAGGAACATTTTTTGTAAAGAGTGCACCTTCACTGTTGTAACCTCTCAGTTGTTTTATGTTCATTTTTAATACAAGCTTGGATCTGATCTTTGATTTTTAATACTGAAAATTTTAAACTAGCATTGTAGAAACAACCTTCTTCCGTGCTCTGTTGTTTCTGGACTGAATYGCGTGTTTTCTTCTAAAACAGAGACAATCAAAAATAGATAATGATCTTGTTTTGCAGCTGGAATTATCTCTCTTCTGGATGAAGAAGAGCCACAGCTCAAGGTAAGCTCAGTGCTTCTGATTACATCTGGGAGAAAATAACAGGAAAGGCACTATGTTGAGAGTTTAAAACCAGAAATGGATGGATCTTAACAGTTATAATGGTTGGRCAGCAACAGGTTGACCTCAAATCCCATCCAGCCTGAATGGTGAAAGGAAAGGTTTAAGTAACTTGATAACAGATGGAAAATGTTCTTATTTTGAACATGGGTCAAACTGGAGCTTCGTGTGCTGAGATACCTGTGTCCTAAAGCTCCYAGTTCTCTGATGGTAGTAGGGCTTTGTTACTTGCACGTATTCCAGAGGCTACATTTTGACTGTAAAATTAAAAGCCAAAATAATCTCAAGTTTTTAGCATATTTAGATATGTAAAACAAAATAATCAAAGTTATGGTTTTCACTTAAAAACACATTACTGGCAGGAGAAGAAAACAACARTGGGAACTTTACAGTTCACAAAGTATGTGAATCCATAGGACCATACCATGGCCCCAAAGTGGCAGTGTGCTGCTGATGCTTGCTAGTCATTTGACCACAGTTAACATAGTGTGTTTTAGGAGGGGTAGATACATCTTGTAGTATCTGTAGTTCCCTACTTCCATTTTGCTTGAAAGCAGATGTTGATGAGGGTAGATCTGAATGAGCCTGCGTTTGTTCTGAACTGGTTGCATGTGGATGATTGTAGTCACRTCTGCTAAAGTGCTACGTGCAAGTTGTTAAATCATATTGGCTAGTGCAGACCATAGGCCAAAGAGTTCTTGTGTGCTACACAAAGGTTGCCACAAAGACTSTGAAGACCATATTTTAAGGAATCTCAACTCTCAGGCGTTTTAGCCAGTCAGTCGTGAGAGAGAGACTGTGGGAAGGGCTCTTTGTCTTATCTGTTAAACGACCTTTCCTTTTTTGCAGGGGGTTGCAAAGAGTACTGAATGCTTGCGAAGACCTTTTCAAGTAGAATTTGCTCTTTAAGAGGGACAGTGTTTAGCCCTGGGTGGTCTCATTTTTAATAGGAAAAGCTAATAAATGCAGCTTTTTATGTAAAACAACTTTTTATTATTTTCTGTAGGAGTTTGCTCTTCACAAGCTGAATGCCGTTGTCAATGACTTCTGGGCAGAAATCTCCGAGTCAGTGGACAAAATGTAAGAAAAGACACTTTACTCTTGCAGAGATTGCTGCTTAAAAAGAACATGAGATATGAAGTAGAAATAGTTGTAAAGTAGAAATTGTTTTAATTGTGTGATGCTCCATGTTTTCCAGAAAGCACTAATTTAGGTTGTAGTCCCAAAGATGTAAGTTGAATCAAGCTGTCCTGTGGCTTTAAAGAGAACTGAGCGCACAGAGTTGATGTTCTTCTCTTTCTCCTTTTCAGTGAAGTTCTCTATGAAGATGAGGGTTTTCGGAGCCGACAGTTTGCTGCTTTAGTTGCTTCCAAAGTGTTCTACCACCTGGGAGCTTTTGAAGAATCCCTGAATTATGCCCTGGGAGCAGGTGACCTCTTCAATGTCAATGACAACTCGGAATACGTGGAGACGATCATTGGTAAATAACAGTTACTGCAAAATAAAAACTCTCATATTGTCAAAATTACTGTAACTTTGAAATTTCCATTGCTTTAGCTACTTTTCTCCAAATTCCTCTTCCTCTTTGTATTTATCTAAACTGATACTGCAACTGCTTTTTTCCAGTTGAATGTTGCTTTGTTTCCCCATGCTTTAGGTTCTGTAATAGAACTGACTTAGGACTTCTGGCAAACCTCTCCTATTCTTAACCCTTTTTCCATTGTGAGTTTCTAATAGCAACTGAAATTGCTTTGCTTGTGTGTTGTTCCTTCTCTCATCTGTACACTAATGTCATTGCCAATGTCAGCCTAGCCCTGAAAATAATCAGTTAACAAGAGTAGCTGCATGGCTAACTGAGGGAGGGACTGGAACACTATTCTTTATCTCCCCCTTAACAATGCGTATATAAGTCAAATACTTTTTTTTAGAAGTCTCATCTGATATTGCTTGCCCTTTAATGATGGACTCGGGCTGACCCTCGGTCTCCCCAACTGGTGCTTTCAGTGCATCTGATCTCAGATTCCCAGTAGATCTGGGAAGTAATATATTATAAGTCTACTACTTGGTTTTCTCATTTATTTAAAATATCCTGCCATTTAAACAAAGATTGTGCTCCTGATTCTATTTTGAAAATATCTGTTTGTTTCTGGCACTAAAATCAGAGTTTGTTAGGGGATAATATATTTATCTTCTACTATTATTTATATCTTTAACTACACAAACAATTCTTGTGCCCCACCTTTCTGCAGTTTCATATATGCTGTATGTGCTGGTAGAATACATGTGTACATACAATAGTCCCTTCATGTGAAACATATGAAGAGCACTGATTTACCATAATTTCAGAATAAATTTTTGCTATGGTTTAATTTTAAGTAGAAAATCTGGACAACTGTTTTAAAATGAGATAATTCCTGAGAGAGATGTAAGTGTCTAGGTAGGTAGGAATCTCAGGTGGCTTCAGTATGAGTATGGCAAGACGTAGGGGATTAAACTGTTGATTTGGCATGCATGCATAGTCATCTAAATACTTTATGCAATGACTGCTTATTTTTGTTCCTCGTTGGTCTCTGCAACTTTTGCAACCTGTGTAAAAACTGTGAACATCTCAGAAGTTGATTTTTTTTTCTGTATTTTTAATGTCTTTTCAGCAAAATGTATCGACCACTATACCAAGCAGTGTGTGGAGAATGCAGAGCTGCCAGAAGGGGAGAAGAAACCTGTTGATGAAAGACTAGAAGGAATTGTGAACAAAATGTTCCAGCGATGCTTGGATGACCACAAGTACAAGCAGGCCATTGGCATTGCTCTAGAGACACGCAGGCTGGATATCTTTGAGAAAACCATCCTTGAATCGGTAGGTGCCAGAGACAGGAGGTGCTAGTCTAGCTAGTCTCTTCCCAGTGTAGATCAGAAAGTGAAGTGGGAGATCCATRTTGCTCTGAAACTCTCTGTTGTGTATGGGCAAATAAAAGATGAAATTTGAGGTGGGCAGTATTTAACTATACAGTTCAAAAAAGGRGGTGGGGGGAGGCATACAGTTTGTTCATGGAAGGCAAAACCGCTGAGGGCTATCAAGTACAAAGAGATTCCTAGCTTTAATAAATCCTTGAGCTGCAAGTTGCTAGGAGAATATTCTGAAGAAGCCTGGCTGCATGCCCTGTTCTTTAGGTATCCTATGTTGACTACTAGCAGAGATATAATACTGGGCTAGGTAGACTACTTAGATCTGACCTTATGTAAATACAGTTGTTTTATTTTGTTGTGTCTGTCATCTACTCTAGTTTAGTGTGGGAAGGGGTCCTTAGGGCTAGATAAATGATCCAGTTACGGAAGGTAAAAAAAAAAACAACCCGCCCCCCAAGCCCTCCGTTAGTTGGATGGGCTGCTCTAACTTTCAGTAAATGTGACTATGTGCAGTCTAAGCTGCCTTAATAGCAAGGTAGTGCAATTTGTTCTATTTCACTGAAAGTTTAAGAAAAGTCATATTACCATTAAACTGTAGTAGGAGCATGCCTGTAGATGCTTGCAGCAGTTTAGCAGGTGTGTTATCTTGTTGCACTGCAGTATCCCAAAATGCATGACCTCATAGTTTAAATCCTTCAAACTTTACCACTTTTCAGTTAAGTTCTCCAGGATTCCTGGATGTCTCCTATTTCTTTATTATCAGAGTAGTTATTATAAAGCTACCATCTTGCATCCTCTGTTCTGTTTGTTATCCTCTGCTTTTACTGTTGTTTTTTTTCCCCATTAGAAATTCCTTATTTCAAATTACCTTTTCCAAGCCTAGTGRTCAGATTTGTTTCTGTCTCTAGCAGGAAATAGGTGTGTTGGGGATCTACTTTTGATTCATGGTTCATTTTGTTGACATTTTATGTTAATGCAGTGAATTTCACTGCATTCAAGATGGTTATTCTAACAGGAAAAGTGAAGGCACGAGGGAAACAGGTACTGGATTTTTAAATGAACCTTTTTCATGTTTTGGGTCTAAATTGAAGATTTGACTACTTGATTGAATATTGACCCTGCACTTTTTTGGTAGACTTTCTTTTTTCTTTAAGCCACAATACACCTGCCTGTGAGATTTTCTGAAGAGAGAAAGTAAAAAAGTGAATATATATGCGTATCTTTTGCTCTGCCTGATTAAATGGAAGTGAGGTAGCTTTATTTTAATTACTGAATATCATCTGTCAGTCAAAACTTAGACTTAATATATTTTAATTTAATTTCAGAATGATGTTCCTGGGATGCTAGCTTACAGCTTGAAGCTCTGTATGTCTTTGATGCAAAATAAGCAGTTCCGTAATAAAGTCTTGAGAGTTCTAGTTAAAATCTACATGAATCTGGAGAAACCAGACTTCATCAATGTGTGCCAGGTAAACTTCTCAGTGTGCTATTTAAAACTTGATCGAGAAAGCAATGTCTGATTTTCATTCAGTTAAATGAAATATCTTTTCCCGGTTGCATGTTCCAAAKGTATAATGAAGGGAGATTAGCATGGAAAAGAGAGGGAATTACTACACACTTGGTCAATTTATAGAGAGAGAAATACAGAAATGCTTTCAAAGACTGCAAGGGTCTTRAATTTTTAATATTTAATCTCATTTTAAAGTGACCTGTGAAAACTCTTTGAAGATTCTTGGTATCTTCTATGAATGAGAGAGACTTTTTCTTTTCTTWCCCTCTCTGCTTTCTGTGAATTAATGTTCTATGGGAGCAGGAGACAAGGGAATGGAGAAATGGAGTGTGGCATCAGGTGTTATTGCTTTTTCATTCTGAGGTATCTAATGTCTGTTTGTGTTTTGTTTTTGTTTTCCTTTTTTTTCTTCCCTCTGCCCCCTCAGTGCCTGATATTCCTGGATGACCCACAGGCTGTGAGCGACATCTTGGAAAAGCTGGTGAAGGAAGACAACCTTCTTATGGCCTATCAAATTTGCTTTGATCTGTATGAAAGTGCTAGCCAGCAGTTCTTGTCTTCTGTGATCCAGAATCTCCGCACTGTGGGAACTCCTATTGCCTCTGTGCCTGGATCCACTAACACTGGTACTATCCCTGGATCAGAGAAAGACAGGTGGGAACACTGGCCTGAGAAGAGGCCTAATTGTTCAGTTACAGTCCYGCTCTGATGGAGCTGCCTGTTCTGTGTATGAACACCCTGTTGCAAGCAATCGAGTTGCTTCCCTTCATTTAAGCCAGGCTAGTAGACAAGAGGTGCTATTTACTTAGGGCAAAATTGTATGTTCTCAGAATCCACTATTGTTTAGARGAATGCATTTTTCTTTGCAGTAGAGGCAGGTGTGGTGCAGTCATACAGTTACTGTGGCTCAGCTAATGGGTAGTAGCTCATTAAGCCATAGCGTGAGTAGCTCGGAAACACTCTAATGTTGTGTGCTCTTCACAGCAACTAGGAGAGCTAAGGAAGGAGCGAGTTTAAACAAGCTGCTCACTGCAGCTATGTGCYGGTTTGATTTGACATCATAGCTGTGGTATGCTACCTGCGGAAGGGAGAGCTCAGAGACAATGCTGTAAAGTTACAGAGCCCTTTGTCCCTTCAGCAGAGGGTTCCAATTCAGTCTGAGTTTTGTTAAAAGCTTGACATTTAGAGCTTCAGTGCTCTGCATCACTGGGTCTTAGCTGCAGGAAGACCCTGTTAAGAAAACCGTATCTAAAGCTGGCATTAASCGTTCCATCACTTTCTCTTCTCTTGACTGCTGTAAGTAATTGGCATAGATAGTTYTGTTTTTAAACCTGTGTTTTTAGAGGGTTGGCCAGTCCAGGCTAAGGCTCATGCCTAACGTAAGGGCACTGTGGAAGAAGTTTGTGCTCCCATTGCTCTTTACTCTTCAGAGCTGTCATGTCTGTATGCAGCCTGGCCTGTGCACCCTCTTTGATAGTGTGTAGTGGGGAATGCCACCTTGATCGAGGCTGGCTAAATGTAAGTAAGGAATTACGCCGCTCTGAGGAACTCTTTATAAATGCTTTTTCTCTTCTCTTCCTGGATTACTGATTCAAAAGCAAGCATTCTCCTCTCTCCTGTATTAGTGAAATAAAAGCGAAGGCACAAAATAGTTTATAAATGAGCCTGTGAAACATTAGGACAAGGTGCAAACAACAGCTTAATATCGTTGGTTTCCATTTCAGCATTCTAGCATTCATCCTAACAGYGGTGAGATAAAGGCTTTTGAGTGAGGATATAATTCTTTGCTGCCTAGTTTGACCCTGTTTTTCTGTCTCTTTCTGCTCCTTCATTCCCTGCAAGCTTCTCTGTTTCACCCCTCTATCTAGAGGTGGAGTTTTTCTGGTCTTTGTTTCCCAGTGCCTTTTGTTTCCAGTGCCTGGAAAACTGATTTATGGAGGAGTTTGTTCTTCATCAGGGACGTCTAAACAGTCAGCCCTTGTACTGTCAAAGTTGCTTGCAATCAGTAAGCAAGTACAGGCTACTCTTTTTGAACAGTGTTCAGCCACAATTACAGTGCTTAGTTAGTTATGAGTGAACTGGGTTACATTTTCCGTTTTCATTTTATTTCAGTGATGCTATGGAAGCAGAAGAGAAACCAGGAAGCACTTCTGTGGGGAAGTCCGCAGAAATTGTGAGTGCCGTTACCAAAATGTGCCTTGCTTAGATCTTACGCAGTCTGCTTGAATCTCCAGGGTTAGGATGGGATCAACTCATGAGAAACGGGGTTCCACTTCTTTCTTGCTTGAAGGCAAGGTATTTGGTCCTAATCTCTGAGGACCAAATAACTGACCTTCTAAAAGTCCAGCAGCTCTCACACAGAAAATTAGAGGAGRGTGGGAAGTGGGTAGATTTCAACAGGTATCACTGAGCCCAGAAAAAGGGGGCAAAACAGAAGGATCTGCCTTGTTTGCTTTTTATTGATGTTAAAATAAGTAATTCACCACAAAAGAAGGAGCTTGAAATTTGACTGCTACTGAGACCCTTAGCCACTGAATCAGCTTGATTATTTTTTTCCTTATGAAATCCAGCTGTAGTTCTGAGGGAAAAAGCTARTGCTATTCTCCAGGCATGGCTGGAGGGGATGCTGAAATAATTAAGTTTCTTTTCCATGAAGGAGGAAGGTGTAGTTTCTGGCTTGCATGGTGGTTGTATTCCCACCTAGTTAAAATCATTTTAATTTCTTTTACTAAGCATCAGAGAAAGTGGGTTCRCTTCCAACATGCACATACAATTGCATTTCAACATACAGAGTAGCTAAAGCAATTCTGATGCTTCTAGTGTTGAGGAAAAGAAATGCTACCAGAGAGGGAAATAAAACCCAAGCCAAAGGTGTTTGCTTTTTCCCTAGGGTATATGTGTGCAACTAGATCTGGGAATTTTTGAGCAATTCTTATAGATTGCTTTAMAAGATTTTAATTTTACTTAATTGTAGGCAACAGAAATGTTTGCTTGAAGTTATGTTCTGCAAGGAAAACAAAGGGATAAAGTTTCCTGCCACATCAAGCAACCTGTAGAGCAACAGTGCTTTTGTTGGGGTCAGGATGTTTTGAATTAATTTTTGGTGCATTGGCATTGCTGGAAGTGCCAAGAAACAAACACATAAAATGATCTTTGTGACCAGAAACATTCCTGAGCTTTCTCCCAATTCCGAATGCTAGCCACAAGGAAAGAATTAAGAAGATGAGCTTAAGGACTAAACTGGTCCTGCTTGACTGGTCTTTTTAAATTAATGCCAATAAAAATAGTTATTTTCACCCTATTCAGAAGACACCTGAGCTGAGACTTAAACTGTGGAAACTGCTCTGTGGCAGGAAAGATGGAAGCTTTCTCAAAGAGCTCTGAAAGAGGAGCACATTAGAGATTCCTAGTTCTACTAGCCACTGTTCTGAAGCTGTTAGCTCATAAGAAGATGCCTCAGGTCAGCATGGTCATGCGAAGTGTTGTGGCTGTGTAGTCCTCTTTGTAAGACTTCCAAGGAAACAAGAGGTTCATATTTATAAAACTGGTTGCCTCTTGCAGGAGACTCATCTTATCTGTAAGACTAAACATAGCATCCTGCTGAATATCAGATGTCACTTGTATCTTTTTGCTTTCAGTAAAGGATATGTTTCTTCTTAAAGATTCTCTTCTCCTATTTGTGCTGTTGTGCATAAAGGGACTTACCTGGGAGATTTGGGCTTGTGCAGCAAAGGGAGAAGCAATGTCCTTTAGTCCCCAAACCTGTCAGATTTTGGAATGTGATGCAAACATACCAGAGTGATTATCAAGAACTGTATCTTAGGAGAGTTTTTGCTGGGTTATCATGCTTTTTTGTCTCTTTGTTTACATGTGAAGAATCCAGAGCCTAAGGACCAGATCTCAAAAATGATTAAAATTTTAAGTGGGGAAATGGCCATTGAGTTACATCTGCAGTTTTTAATACGAAACAACAACACAGACCTCATGATCCTCAAAAACACAAAGGTAAGAGTCTTTGTGAAAGTGGTTGTCTGAGTCATCGTGTTTGTATTAACCTCATCGCTTTCATTTTAGGACATCATTTTATGTCTTAGCACAGCATCCTTGAGTCTTGAGGACCAAAATCTGCATTTTGGTCACAATAAATTAACGTTTAAAACTTGACAGWAAGTGAAAACTTACAGGTAAATTAGACATAGCTCCGCAGCTTGGGCATGCTCTTGGGTAGCCCTGTGTGCTAAATCTTTAATTCTCCCTCTTTTAAGCCAAACAATTACGGTAAACTACAGGGAATTTTTTTTTACGTGAAATGTGATGCATGGTATCAGCAAAAATAGTAGGGGGTAGCTGTCGGTGGGTTCATCTTTGCAGAAGGCCTTTTTATTTGTTTGTTTGTTTGTTTGTTTGTTTGTTTGTTTTAAGTGTGTTGGAAATTGGGACTGATTTTGCAGAACATTGCTGGGGTAGCTTGAAGAGGTGGTTGGCAGTGCATGCTCTGCTCAGTTCTGGGAACCAGAAAGGAGTTCTCCAGCTAAGCTGCAACTGAAGTAATGGTGCCTCTGACCAAAACTTACACAAATGTTCAGTTTGCACTGGAAAGATGGATTGAAGATGTATTAGAATGTATTAACAAGCCATTAACTCCGATTAGAGGGAAATTGCTGGTTATATCAAAGCTAATTACAACCCATTTTCTAGTGTACTGGTGAGGAGATTAAGCAACCTGGGGCTTGTCTGTTGCTGGCTGGTGATACTGATTGGTTTTGTTCTTTCAGGATGCAGTGAGGAACTCCGTGTGTCATACAGCAACGGTTATAGCAAACTCCTTTATGCATTGTGGTACAACCAGTGACCAGTTCCTTAGGTAAATCTATTACAAGGAAGCTCCAATGTCATTTAGAGATGTTTGAACAACAATATTGCCCTTCTTAGCTTGATGTTTTCAAATGGGTGTTTGCAGAACTCCTACGGGGTTAGAGAACAATGAGCAAAAGATCTGAAAACTAATGTAGAGGTCAAAGGGAAGAGGCTGGAGTTGTTTCTTGTCCTCTAGCCTCATAAATTGGTTTTATTTGAATGCTAACCATGTGAGCAGTTTGGAGAGGGGATATCTGGATTTTTTTGTTCTCGTCTCTTGCCAGTTGGAGAACTTCTGAGATGATGGTGCATCTTTTCTGGTAGAGACTGACAGTGCCTGTTGCTTACTGGCTCTCAGAAGTGAAAGGCTGGGACAGAATTTACAAGGGAGTTCATGAAGGGGCCCAGTGCTCTTAAGTTTCTCCTGCAGAACTCAAAAGAGAGCTGATAGGCTGCATAGTTAGCAATCATTTTCTATCCTTCAATGAGATCTCTGATATCTAGCAACTTGAGTACTACCAGCCCAAAATCAGGGCTGCTGAAGGGTAGAGAGGTATAAAGTTGAAAGGGGGTTGAGCATTTTTGCCTTTGTATCTATTTTCTGTTTTTAAAGTAGTCCTTTGTGCTGTGCAATGTTGCTTGCAAGGGGGGAGGGATGGGCTGTACTGAAAACTTTAGTTAAGTTCTTTCTTTGTTTTCCAGAGACAACTTGGAGTGGCTGGCCAGGGCCACTAACTGGGCTAAGTTTACTGCTACTGCCAGCTTGGGTGTCATACACAAGGTAATGATGCATTCCTTCTCCTCTGTTCAATATAAATTTTTGACTTGACAGCACTGGAAACATTGAGGCAGGGATTATGAATAGCACCTGCACTCCAGTTAACCTAATCTGTTACAGAGCACAACTGTAAAAATAGTTTGTGTCCTTGTGCTAAAGCACAGTCTATATCAAGTCTGTTTCATCTGGTATCTGCAAAGTTTAATGCACATTGTAGTGATGGTCAAAAAGGTGATCAGAAAATGGCTCAAGAAGAGAGCCTTCAACTGCAACTAATCAAAACTCAAGAGCTTACAAATGAGTGTTGCATACAACTTAGCTGATGCATCCCAGCTATGCCTTTACTCTGGTGAATATCTATGAAGGCTGCTGAGTGGGAAATGATTCTTGCTGGATGGATTTGTATACCTTTTATCCAACCCTAACTGACAGCTATGTTTCCTTTTCTTTGCAAGTTGCAAAGGGTTGGTGGCTTCTAGCTATTAATAATTGCAGATAAATATTTTGTGAGTGTATTTTCTGGCTGTGTAACAGTACCAAACTCCTCACTATTAAATTTCAGAAATTTTTGACAGCARCAGTCATTTGCTTTCAAATTAATTCATAGGCAAGGTATATTTAAAGCTGCTGTAAAATAGCAGGAAGTCTTTGTAATTGCTTGTGTGTGTAGTCTCTTTAAAGTACTGCAGCAAATGACAAATTTGGACATAAGCTACATTTTTTCTTGCTTTACATCAGTGACCAAGTGACTCGCACATAGTCATGTACTGGGGGAAAAAAAACGTTAAGAAGGGTTCTTTGCTGACCATGCAGCACTGAAACACTGAGCATAAGGTGTTGTGGAGGCCTGATGTAGAAAGTGATGGCTATAATGTGTTTTTTCCTGACTTGCTTAATTACAACAAAGCATTTGTATCCATTGTTTTTTCACCTTTCACTTCCTTTTATCTTCCCTTCTTGCTGGACACTGGACATACAGGGTCATGAGAAAGAAGCGCTACAGCTAATGGCAACATATCTACCCAAGGACACCTCCCCAGGGTCAGCCTACCAGGAAGGTGGAGGCCTCTATGCTTTGGGTCTCATTCATGCTAACCATGGTGGGGACATCATTGACTATTTGCTGAACCAGCTGAAGAATGCCAGTAATGACGTATGTACTGGGTTCAGTGATGAACCAGGGTTTTGCTGGGAGTACCTAGGAGGGTGCTAGCTGGCTAAGAAGTGGGGGTAATAAGCAACCAAGGCCATAGCAGTAGTGTGACACTTAGCCTCCTGTGAGTCTTAAATATTACGTCTGGTTTTAACAACCTCTTTCTAACAGTTCAGTAAGATTTAGAGGATGTTCTTATGTATTTGACAGTGAATCTAGCTTCATTTTTCTTACTACCTATGTTTTGTTTTGCTGGTAAACCTGCAGCATTCAAACACTGTTTTTGCTTACAACTTAATTATGAAAGCAATGTCAGTGAAATCTTGTGCTGCACAGTAGGTTAAATTCATCTTGGGAAAGTAGTTCTTCACCAGTTGGTACTCAGACATGTACAGGAAGTATCCCTTTAAGTCTGAAATAGCTTCTTGATTAGTATTTTCCCAGTATTCCCTCCTTCTCTTTTGTGAATTTCAGATGACATCTTCAAAATTTCTATGGATGTATCTGACTCCTTTTTTTTTTTTTTTTTTAACAAATGTACTGTGTTTCCCATATCCGTTGCTAGAGCACAACAGGGATGTAGACTGTGTAAGTGGGTACTGATTTAACTTTCAATTCAGGTGCTATTACTGAGCAGCGTTTTTTACCCATTGCACAGTTTTGTGCTGCTACATAAATCGCTCTGTGGGGGAAAAAGAGCTTAAAGGTGTTTTAGGAAGTCTCTTATACTGTGTGGAAAGCTTCTGACACTCCTTGTTTATGGGCCTTTGAACTACCTTTTCTGCTCTAGCTTTTGCCTCTCCGATCGGAGAGTAACTGCCTGAGAAAGTAAAAGTGTTTTTTTTCTAGCAGGTCAACAGATTGTTAAGTTTGGGGCTAAGAGTTTGCAGCTTTATGTTGATGGAAAGATCTCTAAACACGCATGTGCTTCTCTCTAGATTGTCCGACATGGTGGCAGCCTAGGTTTGGGTCTGGCTGCCATGGGGACAGCACGTCAAGATGTGTATGATTTGCTAAAAACAAATCTCTACCAGGATGATGCAGTGACAGGTAAATGTTCTGCTTTTAAAGTAAATAATCATCTGAAACCTTATCGGTCATCTGACCTTTTTTCTAGGTTTAGTATAGATCACTTCTAGGTTATCGAGGATGCATTTTGTCAATTGACCTTTTTCTGACCTGCAATGGTTCTTCAGTTATGTTGCCATAATAGTTGGAGGTCCTGTCAGGATTGGGTTCTGGCACTATGCCAACCTCTGGTAAGAAATGATGGGTCTTAAAGCATTTTTTTTATGTTGCTCTGCTATTTTTTGTCACATACCTTTTGTTTAGCCTGGTTGATTTCTCCTCCAGAGCCATGTGCCTTGTCTGGCTGAGAGGTGCAGACTTGGAGACACTTGTGGGGGTTTCTGCTGCGTGGGCTGGGATTCACAGGAAAATGATCTAAGCAGCTGTTGGCTCAAGAAAGAGAAATTTGAACTTGGTAGGGAAGAATACTAAGTTTTGACTGATGGTTTGACATTTTAAGTACACTTGCCCTGGAATAATTGGCACACTCCTGGGCATGGCAGTGTCCAGAGGTGATCTGTTAGCCTATGTTTTGCATGATTCTCTGGATATAATATTTACTACTACTTGGAGTTGAATTTGTTTTTTGCCTTTCTGTGCTATGCAGGTGAGGCAGCTGGTCTGGCATTGGGATTGGTTATGCTGGGATCTAAAAATGCTCAGGCTATTGAGGACATGGTTGGCTACGCACAGGAAACCCAACATGAAAAGATTTTGCGGGGCCTTGCTGTTGGGATTGCTCTGGTAATGTACGGAAGGATGGAGGAGGCAGATGCTCTCATAGAGAGTCTCTGCAGAGATAAGGTGAGTTTGACTGTCTTTAATGCCAGGCCCATTTGTTACAGAGGTGTCCTTCCTGTCATTTTCTGAAATCTCCAGCTAAGGTGGACTGGCTGTTTTCATCAGGGAAGTTCTTATGTGGATCTGAAGTGGGACCATTTCACAGATTGTTTTATCCTGACAACAGCAACAACATTGTTTTATTAGCTTGGCCTGATATTCAGTCTCTGTAACTCCGTGAGCAGCAACAAGGAGCGGACCAGGGTGTAGTGGTTAAAAACAGATGAAGCTCACTATAGTTGGATCGTTCTCAGGCCTCTAACAGCAGTCAGTAGCAGACACTGAGAAACACCAAGTGACAGTTCTACTTTATAATCTCTTCGGCAGCCTAGAGCATAGCAGCTTCCTGTTCATCTGAAATTACCAGATAACACCCCTGCTTTGGTGATTGTCCTGTTACTTTTCCTTAATAATCACAAGGAAACAATAGAACTTTGAGACTGCCTAATTGCAGCTTCCAAGCTCAAGAGTGGAGCAGATTTAAAGTTGGAGTTACTGAATACTTTTCTGGATAAAGATTAAATATTGATACTTGATGCTTTCTCTTCCAGGATCCAATTCTCCGTCGTTCAGGCATGTACACTGTTGCCATGGCATACTGTGGCTCAGGGAACAACAAGGCTATCAGACGTCTGCTGCATGTGGCTGTAAGTACCGTGGGCTTCAGGAGCACAGCACAAGAAGTTTGTGTTGCGAGAGAGTAAGCACATCACTTTGTGTGACTTGCTTCATGTGTTCAGTGTTAGTGTTCTGATTCAAAGCAGAGATGGTAGAGATGAGAGCTTTCCTTAAAATTGTGAGTAGAAAAAACAGGGTCTGCTGACATTAAGACTTTCAGGAAGAAAATATTAACCCTGGTATCATGAAAAAGAAAATTGTTATAAACTGATACTAATAAATCAATAAAATTAATAATGGATTTGCAGTGTATAACTTACATAATAACAGGTTGGAAGAAAACCAACATAAGCTGTAAAAGATGGCAGTTGTCTGCTTTTTGATAGGCTTGCAGTCATGGTATTTGAATATGAGTTGGTCTGTTTTGGCTAAGGTTGAACAAGATCATTAATTTCCTTTCAGCATAATCTTGTCTTCCTGATTAATTTGTGTTCCTGGACAGCTGGCTGAAAATGTTCCAGTCAAATGTTTCAACTGTACTCTGAATGTCCTGTTTTCCCCTTTGTAGGTGAGTGATGTGAATGATGATGTGAGGCGGGCAGCTGTTGAGTCGCTTGGTTTCATTCTGTTCAGGTACAGTATCTTCCTCTGTCACTTTTACAGCCTTCAGGTTGATGTCTTTTATTTCCACAAAATGTGCGTGCTATTGCTGTCATTAACTGACTCGATTGCTAACTAAATGGAGGTTGAAAAGTCCAAAAATGGAGAGAATAAAACTTTCTAGCACAATAATAGTGACAGAATGAAATTTCTCYTGAAAAGAAAAGAAGGAAACATCGCAGATCTCTTGGACGTACATCAGACAGTAATATAACTTTTTTTATATAATTTCTTTAATAGCTTCAATTTTACTTTTTGAAGTTTATAAACTGAATAAATGGTTCCAAAACTGGGGAATGCTCTGCTGAGAGGTCTCTGGGAGAGCATGGAAAGTGCTATGGACTGGTGAGAAATGACTCCTACCAGATGAAGCTGTAGAAAGCAGGAGCCAAAAGAATCTGTTACTGCCAGGAGTCATGTTTCTGTCTCATCTTGTTATGGTGTTGCTTGTTTAAAGTCTCAGTGCTGCTTTTCCTTGCCACCTCCTCACAGCAGCTACCCTAGCAACTCACAGATGACTAGTTCAATACGTTCCTTGGAAGCTCATTTAAATGCTTTTTAACCTTTGGTATTTCTTAGGGAAGAAGGGATATCATAGAGCTGCTGAACGGGATGTTACATGAACTTTATGCAGATGAAAGAGAAGTCCCCTTAATGCTAAGAAACAGAGTACATCAGGGAAAATTACATTTCTTTAGACCTGTTACCAACTTCTGGGTGGAAACAGCATATGCACCATTCATAGCCTCTACAGAGGCTTATCACAGGAGAGTGATTTTTTTTTGGGTGTGTTTAGTTCCATTTTGTTTGTGTTTAAGATCCTGAGGTTTTTTTGTTTTTAAGTCAGTTATGACTTCTGAAGTGTTCAGCTGTTGCTTAATGAACCTTTCTGTGGGTGTACTTAGGTTTATTTGTCTGAACTTAGATGAAGTTTACGAATAGAATGAAAAATTTATATTTGCGGGATTGAGGGTTAATTAAAAATTAAATACACAGTGCTTGTGCCAGGCCTCCTGAAGGCAGCACTACTTAAACAAATATGTCTGTCTACTTCTTTGAGTTGGTGTCAATCTTTTAACTGATCCTGAAAAGCAGGTTGGTAGAATGTGCTTAAAACTGTTAATTCAAAAACTGGGTTACTGATACTACCAGTCATTATATCATTAACTTAAGTAGCTTCTTGTTTAGAAATTACTCTGCTCCATTCTGTTTTATCTGAAGCATGTTTTGGCTGCAATTTAACGTAATTTACAAATTAAACAAGTTCTCTCTGTGGGCAGCAGGCGTCTCCCAAGAGCTTCTGCTCCGTTGCTTTCATGAGCACAAATCATTCCTTGCTACACAGTGATCTGTTCCTCTTCTGAAGCCAAAGGGTCTGTTTAACTGGCTTCTGTGTCTGTGTACAGAAGGAAGATTCCACACAGGCCTTCCATAGTTTCAGGGATCTTTTTTCCAAACAGGTTGTGACAAAGCACTTTTGATCTCTGGTTTCAATGTCATTTTTCTTCTCAACAAATGGAAAACATARTTGGACATTGATAATTTCCTACCAAAATGAGAAGTCACACGCTCTCTTGTGTGCRTGCTCTCTCTCTCTCTTTCCCTCTGTGTTTTTTTTTWWAAAAAAAAACTTCTGCTGCAGGTTTCTACTTTGCATTTTGGTTGCCAAGCCTTTTCACTTGGTAGCTTTTTATAAAGTTCATTAGCAGTTATTCACTTTAGGACACAGGTTTTGGAGGGAGTCTTCAGCCTGTCTAGTCTAGTGAAGTCACATGCAATGATGGAAGAGATTTTCTATCTAGAGAGGCCCACCTCTAAATACTGCTTGCATTCTTCTTCTCTCTGGTTATAAACCAGAAAGGATGTAAGGATGTTCCAGTGTCTAGAAAGAAATGTTGTCTTTTGCTGTAGGGATCTAAAGGCTGCTTTCGTATTACCTTTCCACCTTTCTTGAAACCTGCTGCTTAGTGGTAATTGGGGCCCATCTCAGCATTGCAGGCTTGCAGAAGTATAAAGCGTGGGGGAGTCATTTAGGAATTAATGACTGCAATAACATTTATTTCCTAGTGTCATTTGCTGAAGGCTAATTGGATTTACTAGTCCTAGAAGTCACAAATAGACTATCAAATACTGACAGAGTCAGATGCCAGGTATTTGGTGCTCTTGGATGGAGTATTTTGAAGTGGGAGGCGAGCAGGTCTATAACACAGTGGGTGAAGCCCTAGAATGAATAAAATATAGCTCATCTTAGGTGCGGAAATGTGACTGAAGCTTCTGTAAGAAGAGGTCAAATTGAATGCTTTGTACGTAATTCCAGAAAGGAAACAGTGAAATCAGGATTGAAATAGGAGAATAAATTTGTTTAATGCAATCTGTGTTTCTCCTGGAGGATTCAAGCTTTTACTCTAGAACTGAATGTGCTGGAAGAGTAAGTTCCTCTGCTGAGCTGTGCACTACAGCAGTAAGAGCATGCACAGGCATTGGCTTCTGATGTTGCTAATGTAGGAGTAGTTAAATCTAGATACGGGTGGAGGTGATCCAATCAGTGGTAATTCCTTTAAACTCCACTTTGTCTCCTGAATACCTAGCTTGTTTTCTGTTTGTTGCAGCTCTTTGTGAATAATTGTTCTTCCTCTTGGATTTCAACTAAAAGTGTCTTAAGCTTCTCGTAGCCAGCTTTTCTTAGGTAATTCAATATGTCTGCATAAGAGAGTATTCTGTAAGGCCATACTGTCCCTCTTTACTCAGTGAATGTACCTTGCTACCACGGGCATGCAGCCCTGTATCCATTCAAGAGCGCAGCTTGGCCTTTACGACAAGAGTTAATGGAAGCAGCACAATATCAGAATAAAGTATGATAGAACATAATGTAATGAAAGCTAACATATGACATTTAAAGAAATGACATTAAGGCTGTACCTTGGAGATTAACTTTTTTAAGCACAGACTATATTTTAGACTTTTTTGCACTTATTTATTGAAAATGTCTATGAATATGTGTGACTGCTTCATCATTAAAAATTTGTGAATAAAGGTTTGGATGCCTTTTTAGAAGGGACATTGTTGTGTAAGTTATTAAGTTTTGCCTAAGAATTGCAAGATTAAATTTTCTAGTGTGTTATGAAAGGTGTCGAGCTATTCATTGCAATGTTCTCCACTGTCCTTAGCATACATCTGTCTGAATGCATCTATTTTCTTTTATCTGTAAAGGGGTTAAAAAAACACAAAACCCCAAAACATAGAATGTGAAAACAATCTGTAGTTGTGGTTCTCTTTAAATTAGTAGCACCGTCCGTCTGTTTTTTGTTGTTGTTGTTCTGTGCAATGCCTTCCATCTTCTCAGATCATTTTACAAATGTTAAATTGCTTTTTCAGCAGTGTTCAGAAGTTTCCTTCCTGCATTCTTTTCCAAAGCTGTTCTTTGTTGCCTGGAGCAAAGGTGAAAAGTCAGTGAAATTCTCACTTCTGCAGCAGGATCTTTAGCCATATTTGCTCGGTGAATCCCATGGTGCTTCAAGGGTAGGCCATGCAGGGAGCACTGCTACATCCTGTGTTTGCTGTGCTCAAAATATCGTCTARGGTGCAAGAGTTGTGCAGGGATTAGGGAAGCTGGGGCTAATGCTGCTGCAGCAGTTGCACGCCTCGCGGCTCGATGCCTGCTTGTGTGAAGGCCTGCAGGCAGGTTGGACTAGGAGCAACGCAGCAGCCACCATCCTGCTCGAGCTGCAGAGTAAGCCTAACCAGAGCATGGCAGTTAGCACTAAGGTAACTTGGAGAGTTCAGCCTTTTTCAATTTGTGAGCTCTGTAAAGCTTTCTGGTGGGACAGATACCAATTGACATTTACTGACAGCAGTGCTACTTTTCTTAACTACATTTTTGTTGATTTTTTTTTTTTTTTTTTTTTTGTCAATCCACAGGTCTGCAGACTGTGGCTCAAAACCACAGCTGTTGACTATAGGACTTAATATAGCTTTATACCTCCTTCAGCATACTATCATACAAAAATTAGGCATTARTTATGTATTTTTTTGACTAAACAGTTTCATGCAGTAGTATTAAATTGTCACAAAGTGCTGTGATTCAGGAGAATTTTTTGAAATAATTACTCCTTTCTCTCTCCCCACAGCTGGTGATACAGTAGTATGACTTAAACTGAGACTTTTTACATCTTTTCTTTTTTAAAAATGACTGCATCTTACAGGAGACACTTTTAAAGTAAAATATTATTGTAAAATGGTGCAGAGGCATGAATAAAGCTTAAGATGTTTGGAGACTGGGGTGTGGATAACAGGGCTGTACAAAAAGCTTTATGGTAAAATAGCAAGAAGAAAAGTGGTGTATATACTTGGGTACTGTAACATATCTCTCTGTTCTCCCAGTCCTGCTATTTATTGCCAATGATAGACTGCAAATTTTACCTTATTACTGATGTTTATATATTAGTCCTCCTTTCTGCTAAAGTGGTTTCTAAAATATTTATCATGGCTGTTGGAAAACAGYATTTAAGGTACTTGTGATTTCTGGTCAGCCTTTCTTTTTCTTCCCTCCCTCCTCCCTTTGCATTTTAAAGAGGGATATGGGTGAGTGGAAAACATGTTAAATTTAACAAATGCTTTAGTTTTTCAAAATGGAAAGGTTTTTTTTATCTTTAAAATTTATAACTTTGCATCGTGATTTGATCTTTATCTTGGGGAGTAAGAAGTGATTGGTTTATGTAGTCAGGTTTATTTTTATATTGTTATATGTTAAGAGCAATGCTGCAGGGTTTCTAAGTACTTTTAGTTGATACATGAAATGAGGTTAAAAATTTTAAATATTATAACAGATCTGCTTAAGAAGAAGGCTTCAACATGGGTTGCAGCAGTGCTTGAAAGCACAAAATAAAGCTTTAACCACTCTGATCACAATTGTGAGTCCGGGGAGATAAGAACCTAACGTCATAAGAAAGTAGGACCTTACTGCTTCTCTGGGCATTGCAAAARGGCAGAGGGGTTGTGGGATGCTGCYGCAGCCTTGGTGCAATAYGGCTGGGAAAGGGACTGGGGCRGGGAGGGGAATAACACAGCCTCTAGAGCATCCCAAAAGGAAGATTTAGTCTTGGTTGCTATGTGTRTGCTATCCGAAGGTGGAGAACCATGAATGGCTTATGTTCAGTTCATCCTTCTAGGACAATGCAAGTGAAATAGTAATGTTTGCTGCTTTTTTATTTTTTGTGTTTACATAGCCTATAGTATTCTTACATATATATGTRTGTTCTGGATTTTATTCCAGTAGGACTTGGGCAGTTTGTTTTCTTTGACTCACATAGCCTACCTTTCTGCAGAAGGCAGATGGCAGCTTTTCGGGGTAATTGAGTACRAGCCTAACAGTTGTTTTAATGTTATCTGTACAGTGGCTTTCTCAGCGTATTAATTGTGAAGGAAAAGAATTAGCATAACATACCTGCTTGTTAATTCTTGCATAGAAAAGATTAAAAGGGTTTTGTTTACACTCCAGTCCATTTTATATTTGTCATCTTCAGTCTTCTTGATGGAGGGGAATGGGGGCCCCTTTAAATGAATGGAAGATTAATAGTAACAGAAATGTTTTTATGGTTAGAAGAAGCCTTAGACTTTCGCTGAAGTCCAGATTTGAAAACATCTCCTTTATCTGCAAATCTGAAACTGGAAAAAGCTCTCTAGGACATCATAGGTTACGTAGCATGTCGGAGGACTTCCCTGGCATCTCTGGTGAAATCTCCATTCTCATGAAAATTGTAGTTTTAACAATCAGATTATACAAACACATTAATTGTTTCAAACAGTGCAATAAGAGACCCTGCATGAGTTCTTTGCCAGCTATTCTTTGTTTTAGACTATGCATGTGTGAGAGTTTATTTACTTTTGAAAATAGAGGTCAGTGCCTTATATYACCTGGGTGCTTTTGAAGATCTCAGCGAGTGCTTTAACTTCCTATTGTAAACTGAAACGCCTACATAGACAAGTAGATTAATATGCTTGGTTTAAATCAGAGGTAGATTCTTCAGCCTTGCTGCTATCCCACTGAAAACTCGGATGTATTCCTTCAAGAAGTCACTCTCTCTTTGGGGCCTAAAAGTACTGCCTCTGGTGCTTTAGTAAGCCTAACAGAGATTTTAAGATCATTAAATCTGTGTGCATGGGAGGAGGGAGAGAAGCCCGTCTGGTATATTCACCTTCCCCTCAGTTCTAGGAATTTTTTTAGATTCTCAGACTATACACACAAAGACTTTTTAACTGCATAATACACAGATTTTAAGCAATACATTTTATAACTGAATTACTTCTGACCAAATTCTTACATTTGCTTTACAAATACTGTTCAGTAAATGAAGTTTTAAATTGTCATCAAAAATCCTGAGATTGTTTAAGCCATAAAATAAAGTTGATGAACATTTTTTTAGCAAAAAATTGTTGATTTTATTAAGGAATATTGATGTGCATATTGCAGAATAAAAGGTTCATTTGTTGTGTGGGGTTTAATGCCTTTGAGACTGAAATGAAATGCTATTACCTATCTAGAGCATTTGTAGAGAGGATCCTTCAGAGTGCAAGAGACTCTTAATTTTTAAGGGCATGATGTTTTTCAGAGGTTGGAAAGGACCTGGATAACTTGATTATGGAAATCTTAGAAGTGTCTTAAGAAATTGGATTTGACATGAATTATTAAAAAAAAAAAAAATAAAAAAAGGAAGCTTCAGCAAGTCATCAATTTTTGTAATTAGCTTCCTACTTGAAAAGAAAAAAGCTTCCTCTCCTGTTCTGCAGAGTGAAAGCTTCTCTCCTTGCAACCGGAGAAAACAGTTTGTCTCAGGGAAACTAGCACTGACAGTAAACACCATGATGTCAAATGCTAAAGCAAAAATATGAAAGTTACTTTCTACTGACAGTTGTTTTTTGCCATGTTGCTAGCTACCTAAAGAGCTGAAGGGGAAGTGAAACAAAGGAATGCTTTTCGGCAGCTGTACATGGGCGTCTTCGTTAAAATGATAAAAGAAATCTAATGCTTCAGGGTGATATATAAGTCCTGAGAATTAGCAGGAACGCCTGGGACTCCTGGCTGCAGCTTGCATGGTAAAGAGCCACAGGAGCACTGGGGAGCGTGCTGCCTCTCTGCGCTCCAGCATCCCAGGTTGCTCAGGATGCGTTTACCGGGTTTACTGTGCTCGTGTTACTTTACCTTTTAAGGATGATGTTAGGTATAGCAGCCCAGAAGGAGATTTATGGAGTAATGCTTTTGCTGTCTCGTTCCAGCTTGCAATGCTTTGGATTTTTCCACAGTAAGAAAATAGTGTAGAAAAAATGACATCTTCTGTGAAACATTATAAGAAGTCAGTATGCCTCTTGCTCATTAACAAATGACTTTATGGCATTAGTCTCTCTCTACAGTGTCTTGATTTTTTGTTTAACATTGGATTATTTAAGTGTATTTTTGTTCCATTTGAAAATTGATCCTAGCATGGCCAGGTGTGACCCAGTTAGAAGTTTTACGCTTGGAGAATACAAGATCAGTGATGGATGAATGAACTGGAGGCTTACAACTTGCAGAACTCTTAATGATTTGAGACTGGTTTCCTGAAATCTATTTTATGTCACCACAATTGAGATTAGAAGTTCTTGAGCCTCAGTTTCTGGAAATAGTATAAAGGCTAGAGGTATGGTTCTAGTTTTTTGTGGGGATTTTTTTTACATTTTTTTTTTTTTTGGTGGCAGAAGGGGTGCTGTTACTTTAATTTACATTTCAAGATCCCTGTTCTGTTTTCTTCCAAACTCCATTATTTTCCTCTCTCTGACTATAGTCAGATTATAGTTAGAGGTAGTCCTTCTGTCCTTGTCTGTGCTGTAATTTTTGTTTAATTAGATAGGCAGCCAGAACACTGACTGAATGTCTCCTGAT